>NC_073693.1:107535685-107835685 GCF_029784155.1 Uranotaenia lowii | reverse complement strand
TACCATGGCTCGTCGTGATAAAGGCATTCTTGATTCCACACCACTGTTCTTCGACTGTTCCGTCTGTCGGCAGCTCCGAGGCTTGGGATTCTAGCTGTTCAACGTATGCCCTTTTCACCTCTGGATTCTCCAACCGGCGGACGTCGTATCGACACCCGACTTTCTCCTCGCGCCGTTGGACACGCGCAACTCTCAGTCGTATCTCGCCAAGGACGAGGTGATGGTCAGATGCAATGTCTGCGCTTCGTTTGTTGCGGACATCAAGAAGGCTCCTTCTCCATTTTCGGCTGATGCAGATGTGGTCAATTTGATTTTCTGTTCGGCCATCTCGGGATACCCAAGTGACCTGATGTGCTGGTCGATGGGGGAAGAGCGATCCACCGATCACCATGTTGTTGTTGCCACAAAATTCTACAAACAGCTCTCCGTTTTCGCTCATCTGTCCTAGGCCATGGCGCCCCATGATGCGCTCAAAGTCCTGATTATCGGAGCCAATCTTTGCGTTGAAGTTGCCTAAGTGGATTTGAATGTCACCCTTCGGAATTCTCTCAACCACGCTGTTCAATTGACTGTAAAACTGCTCTTTCTCCTGCAAATCGGCAACGTCAGTTGGCGCATAACACTGGACCATTGTAAGGTTTCTAACCCGTGTTCTGAATCTGGCTACGATTATTCTTTCGTTTATCGGTTCCCATCTTATGAGGGCCGCATGGGCCTGCGGGCTTAACAGGAAACCAACTCCTCGTTCCCGAGTAGCATGTTCTCCTCGTATGCCAGAGTAAAGCAGTACTTGCCCGGACTGTGTCTTGTGTTCTCCAGTGTTAGGCCAACGGACTTCGCTCAGTCCCAATATCTCTAGCTTGAGGCAGCTAGCTTCTCTAGCAAGTTGAGCCAGCTTTCCTGGCTGGGCAAGGGTCAAAACATTCCAAGTTCCAATTCTAGTCCGTGTTTTCATGCTAAAAGTCGTTGCCAAAGTTCCAATTCGGTTATTTCTTCTCTCAGTTTCTGTAACAATAAAAGATTTCAGGAGCAGTAGGTTGTTAGCCTAAAGTCCCTATCCCGCGATGGGGCTGCCATCTTGGACTTAGCTGGCGGGAGCCGCATTTCATAAATTCAACCGCTTGCTGCAAGACAGACGCTGTTTGAGCCGCCCCTGACCTGGAGAACAGACGCGTGCGGCCACCTTCTCAGTCTGCATGCGACCAAAGCATCCACCGGGGTTGAACATTTTAGACAGTAAAATAAAAACTATTAAACAATTTTTGGCATTTTCTATTTATTCATACTTCGAACCCAAGCCCGTATGCTCGCACCTTTCTCTTTTCCCCGGCCAAAAGGTTCTGTACAACGTCAGGTTTTACATAGTTTTTTTTAACAGAAATCCATTTTCTCTTGAAGTCCGCCTCAGATTTGACAACTTTTGGGTTTTTCCGGAGGGCCTGCTTCGTCTTAGCACTCTGCTGACCGTGGATTGCTGAAGATATAATTCTTGAAAATTAAATTTCTACAGCGTTTTTTCCGTTATGCAATTTGATGTGATACACTTTTTATTATGTAGCTTTGTGTTTTAATTGGATTAGACACAATAAGTACATTTTACGCCTTGCGTTTTTGAATTTACGGCCAAATACAATATTTGATTCGCAATGACTATTTTGTTTTTAATACAATCGTGTTGCTATATTCGGATAAAATATTTGTCTCAAGAAAATTATTCATAAAAAGTAATCGGTTTGTGAAGAAGTAAGATAATAAAGGGAAACCAGATTTTTTTGCTCCTCCCTAGTGAAATAATTGAAAACCTCATTCGCACTTGAGACTCAAGCAACCCCCAAGCCAGACGGTCAGATCTTGCTGAAATTTGGCATGTGACCCTCTGGTAAGCAGATGATCAATTTTGACTCAGAGCGAGTGAGGTTTATCATGTTTAATTCTTCCCATACTAAGATTAGTCACTTTATTGTACACTGTCATTCGTTAAATTACTCAAAAATGCAATTATTACTGTTAAAGTAGAGTAGCCATAACTTATAAAATTTCCAACCCATTTTTGTAAATAACCACCTGAGATCTTTGTATTGAGTTGACATTTAAGCACAAATGAGAATTTTTTTTAAGCTACCATCGAGTCTGAGGCTGTTTATGGAACAAAATTTTCTCTTAAAAGCGTTTTTATAATTTTTTCTATCATAAATTCATTAATATACTAAAGATCATACGCAAAAATGAAGTTCTAATGGTTGCTAGCAAATTCATTTATTTTCAATAAACCAAAAAAAAAAAAGATTTCACATAAATGTTATGCAGTCCGATATATTGGAAGCTTAGTACAAGTATTTTTTTTAAATTTATTTTTTTTATTTGGATTTGGAGCATGACTCAGAAACTGTTCTATTGATTTTTTTTGGATATCATTTAGAAGATAAGTTAACCACCGTTTAATTGATTTTGTTAATTTGTTTTTCGGCATATCATTGAAAAAGTATATTCTTGGAAGAAGAATTTCAAAATTTAAAATTGATAAAGGTGGAAAGATGAGTAAGGAGAAAATTCACAGATGTTGGAAAGAGCAAAAGTGTATTTTTGAGAGGACAAACTTATCTATGAGCACCATACGACGATTTCACATTTAAAGTGATCCTCAGTTTATTTTGTAAAAAAATGCTGTGAACTAGTACTTCCAAGTTTTTGGTCAAATATTGTGTAAAAAATGATCGGTTTTGAGTTAACAATTTTTCACGTTACAAACAATATTTCGTGCCTTTTTTAAGATTTTTGAGATTTTGAAAGAAAAATACACACCATCGCTATGAAAAATGGGCAAACACAATGACTTTAAAGTATGTTTTCTAGGAATAAGCTTCTATGCACTTTAACTGTGGTTGTCAGATTTTTCCCGGACGTATCGGGAAAAAAATGTTCAAAACCTTGAAAAATCCGGACATTTGATTTCAAAATGTTCAACCGAAAATCTTGCCAAAATCCGGGCCAATTTGGTCAAAACAACGGATTAATTAAATAAAAATCAAGATGAAAACATTTGAAAGATCGGCAGATTTCAAATGCTTTTTAAGGCTTCCATTAAGCCTACATAGTTTTCGACATTTTTTCGTGTTTTGTCAGAAAACCATATAATTAAATTATTAGACTAACGATTTTCATCTCAAATAAAGTTGGTTCTATGAATTAGACTTTTTTAGTTATTCTCAACCTTTTTTATTTTTTTTACACAGTTGAAATTTCAAAAAAAAAAATTATATAAAAAATATGAATATAATTATCGAAAAAAAAAATTTCAGAACCTTATCCATCTATTGATTCTTTTTATGTTGCTTTTAATCGAGTAAAAGGTGATTTTTTTTTCAAGATTCAAAATCATTCTTATTTGGTCGTTAAAATTGAATTCCACAGGTGATTTAGAATGTTATTTAAAAATTAATAATTTACTACTATTAAACACCTTATTTTGAAGAAAGCGCCGATGTGGTCTAGTGGACAGGCTGGCGCGAGTCTGGTGTTGGTATGCCAGGCGTACTGGGTTCGATTCCCGGTATCGGCAAGAAAACTTTTGGGTTCGAATCCCATAAGTTGACGACAGGTAAGATGTGTTTCCTCTTATAACTGACTATATAATAAGAATGTTCAATCAGTTGCCAGCTGGCCAGGTATATACACGGATGCCGGAATACCTGTAAGTAAACTAGCCCACCTGATTGACTCGTGTTCCAAAATAAACCTACATCAACACAATACATTCATCCATAACAGTTCATACGAAGCCATGGGGTCCGGGTATGATGTACGCGTTGCATTGGAGATTTGTCGAACTTAATAATCTAAAGAATGCATGTGAGCACATACTTTGGCAGAAACTGCGGTGAATCCGTGCACCCATGGTGGATAATCAACATACATACATACATACATTAAACACCTTATTTTGAAGAATTTTTACAATAAACATATGCTAAACTGGGAGAGCAAAAAGAAAATTATTTGAACGTAGATAGTTTGAGCAACTAAATAGAAAGATAAACCTTTAATTAAAAATATGTCGAGAACTAGCTCCTGTCGAAGTCTAAAGTATCCACCAAGGTGTGTTTATATAGAAGGTGTAACGATATTTTAAAGTCTCGATTCAGCCATTTTTATCTGGCTACTGCGGAGTTTGTTTACCAACACAGCCCTCAGCTCGAACAAATTTACCGATGTTTACAAACAAACTCTTTGAACCTCACCACGCTCTCCTCGCCTACTTACTGACAAAGCCAGAGAACCTTGTGATCAAATAACCTTGGTATCTACCCAATTGGATAAATCTTGCTATTAAAAAATTGTTTATGTACGTAAATATAAAAAATTATATAAAGAAGAGTAGGCGATGCCTTCTACGCACCACACGCATTTTTTTTTCTTTGTCCGCGAAAATTTTGTTTAATCAATGAGTTTTCATTTTAAGTTAGAATGAAATTAGTAAAAAGTCTAGCCACTGGATTGGGAAGATAAACTTAATAGATGTAGGTAGGTAGTGACCACCGTGGGATCGGGAACAATTTCTGTGCTTTAAGTGAAAAAAAGTTGCAATTAGGAGAAACTGCGAGTGCTTAAGTTTGATTCCTAATTCTGTTGAAAAGAAGTTCAGCATATTTATTAACACCAATAGATTGACTTAAGAATGTCCTGCTTTCTCGAAATGTGCAATTCAAAACGAAGAAAAGTAAATGGATCCCACTAGGCATAGTCCGTTCGTTGGTCATTCTTTTTTGAAAGTATCTTTTCAATAGTTCGGTTGTGTTTATCCCAAAAACGAGTTTTCGTTTCTGAATTGCTACTAATGCAGGAACAAATGTGATGTTAAATTGATTAAATCTCATGTAGAAAGAAAAACAACTTAAATTGGTGTTCATTGTTTAGTGAAAACATGAGAACTGATAGTTAATGGAAGACTCGACGAAAATGAATAGTAAGATATTCGTAAAGATTCCTCCACCAGTGCATATTTTTTCCGATTGTAACTTACGGGTTGTTGACGAAAAGTGTGATGATGCGTGGTCTATTGCGATCGTAAACATGAGAAATAACGTACTCAAAAGAGAAACGTGATTATTTGCCAAAACTTGAAAATGAAGAAATACCACTTTGTTGAAATTTCGATTAACAAATCTAGCAAAAGTGTCCGAACAACAAACAATTGCAAGCTAAGTTTATCCCAAGCTTCCATCATAGATATTTCATTATTAAATTTAAAATCGAGAAGTATGATTTTGAGGTTTATACCGTATATCTTTTCCCTTTTTTCAAACCTTTTGAATCCTATCTAGGTTCCGAAGGGTAGTGTGCTTCTTACGTTATTTTCTTTTTCTGTATTTCTTTTCAAAATCAAGTAAAAGTGCTAAACCCTTGGTGGTTGACCTTAAACTGCAGTATAAATAGGAGTGCAATGGTATAATAAACAGAGCGTCCAGATTCATCGTGATCTATGCTTTAATGACAGGTTTTTGGGTAAAAATGCTCCGATTTTCCCGTCTTAGCAAGCTTAGTCTAGGACATGGCTGAACCAGCGGGCCAATTTGAATTACAATTTTTTTAGACGGGGCTGCACATAAAATAATGGTCTTTAAAGATAATTATTTGATCGATTTTGGCAAGCAAAATTATAAAAGGAATCTTTAAAAAAAGCCTTCAGCATCGTTATCAAATTATGTTAATTACCTACTATATCAAAGTCAGTTTTTGTAGCCTGTCTTTATAACGTTGGATGTTGAATCGTTGTTAAAATTCATAAATCAAAATTGTTTTTTTTGTTGTATTTATAAGTAGTTTTTTCACAGTTAATTCTTGCCCTCGAAGTCCTGATTTTTATATTTTTCTACGAACGGTGATAAACTTGTTTTATCATAAAGTTACGTGTAAGATGTTGAGGAAAGTTTCCAAAAAAATATATACAATTCTGAATATCTGGACGAGATACGAGAAATATAAAAAAACCGAGAATGATAAACTGTAAAAACTATAGAGTTGACGTAACTAAAAAATCAAGAAATTATAAAACCGATCGAAAATATATGCAGAAGAAAATAATTTAATTTATTTATTATTTATTGTCCGTTTTTATTATGTTAAAAAAGCGGTTGGCTCAAAATGATTAAATATTGAGAGCCTTAGTATAAGATTTTTTTGTTTTTAAAGGAAAAAAACGAAATATCTGACGCTAATTATTGACAATTTTATTTAATTTACAATACGAATAGCTGTTTTCTAAGTGCAAAGACTCAATTAGTTGCCTTTTGGGTATTTTCATCCTAAAATTTCAACTTTACTAGAGGGAAAAAAATTATCAACATCATGTGGTCATCATTAGTTCTCCGTTTTTTATTAGCTTTCTCTGACATGTTTTCCGTTAGTGATTGATTTTGAAGTTGGAAGCCTTATTAAAAATAGAAAAATGAATGAAAACATCCTTCCAATACAATTTTTTTGACATATGAACATAGAACACAATGAATGTGAAATTCCTATCAAAATGTCACCAATATGAATGATTGTGGGATAAATGCAAATCAATAGACGTGAATTCAATTTTCGGATAAGCCACTGACATATTCACTATTTCCATTTTAGTATTGACTAGTATTTTATTACAACTTATAATTTATCGAAGGAAAAATACGAAAAATTAATTCGATTTGAGAAAAGCTTCGCGGGTCACACAAACAAATATCGAGGGCCGCTGGTTGCTCATCCTTGATCCAGGGTATTAAGAGGACTGTGTGTAAGGAGTACTCAAAATATTTTTTTCCCTAAAACTACTGATAATTTTACGTTGATTCCACCGATAAACTAAAAAATTGACTTGCCATGAATGGCAGTTTAACAGATAGTCCACTTTCTGCCAGAAAACAACATCATAAACTGTATATCATTCCATCACAGTTTTCGCTTAATAGTACGATTCCAGTTCCAACCAAAACAGAGTATTCTATTTAAGAAATCAAACAGCTTTTTCATCATTAAAACACGATGTTTGGTTTGTTTTTTTTTTTTTTTTGTTTGTTGGGCGATTCAGACCGGCAAAATTATCTGCTTTAGCACTGTTCCAATTGGAAGGCTCGGATGGCGCCTTGTTGAACTCCACACTTCCCATAACTTCATGGAATTAATCATTTTTACTTTTATTCAAATTTTAGCTCATTGTTAGATCATCTAAGAATTCTAGAACGATTTACAACATGATTTTTTTTTCACATAGTTGATTTCCAGCTATTTTGGAGTTATGGGGCTTTCTAAGATTTTTTACAATCCTGCACAAAAATTTTGGTCAATGAATTTATCCAATAGACGTTATCTAAAATACTACTAAACAGAAACATGTAAACATTACATTGCAAGGTAGAGTCAATAGAAATGTTATCAATTTTCATCCATCCATTCAAAAGTTATTCAAAAATAATAGTGTTGCATTTTTTTTGTTTTTCAAATACAGCTCCTATAAAAAACTAGAAAGATTCATTGAAACAGAAGTTACTTCAATCTAGTACGATGCAATTGGTAAACAGCCATTTTAAACCATATTTTAATGAGTGAAAGTAGTTAGTCTTCATGCTCCCATCAAATAACGACTGCCTTGAAGTTTGAACCGCTCAGCTCGCTGAAAAGACGAGACTTCCAGATGGTTTGCGGGACCACTTCTCAAGGCAGCCGTTCAACCAAAAAAAGCTCCAAACGGTCCCCGATTGACAGGATCCCCTCGGTCGTTGTGGCCAAGAGAGACCAACACCAGTTTACGATTACAGGACCATTGCGCCGCCGATGAATATTTCATTGGACACTATTGGCCTCCATCAGCAGAATTGGCGAGGCGCCCACGACAACGTCGTCATTCGGCATTATCGTTTCAGTTTGCTTGCCGTGTGTTTTTGCACTCCTCTTGGAAGCATTTTTTTTTTGTTTCTCTTCAATGAACTTTGCACGTTTCCTTTTCGTTTACTTTGCTTAAGTGAAACAGGATTCCTGAAAGCGACATTTTTTGATTGAATTTGAATATAAAAGTATTTCACCTTATCAACATTGAAATAATTTTGACATTTTTTGACCATACAAAAATTGCGTGGCTCCAGAGAGTTTGATGTACATCTACAAAATGTAAATGTACTTCAAACTCTCTGGAGCCACTAAACTTTTGTATGGTCAAAAAAAGTTAAAATTCTTCATAATCGGAAGATATTTTCAAAATCCATTCAAACATAGGATCAAATCTCAAGTTTGAACTTTTCAAACCTTTGAATGATGATTTAATCATGATTGTTTTATTTTTCTTGATTTATAAAAAACACTATCGATAAAATTCACCTAAGCCTTGACTGTGCTAACAAAATGAAGAACAACTCATAATACACTGTTCCTTGTTTTTCTTTCGTGTTTTTCGCAATATTCCTGCCACCCACGAATGTCAATGAAATGAAGTTTCATTGTTAAGAGGAAATCTATCCCGTCATATATTCCCGAAAGTCATTGTAGTTTGCCCCCGGCGCGACGGGGAGGAGTAACGTGGAAAAATGAAAAAATCTCATACCGAGCTGTGGCTAAAGCAGATAGACTACGGCGATGAGTATGATGTTCGTCGCCTTCATCGTCATCATCAGACGTGGAGGCGTAAAATAGAGCTTGCTACCAGAAAAGATTCGACATTGTAATGACTAGATTCAATGGATCTGGGAAAGATCAATTCGGTTGGGTGGAATGGTATATTCAAATCTTGAGCTATACAGAGCTGAAGCTCTGAAAATAAGGTTTTCCCAACCTCTAAAAAAATTAAGTCGAACGGTATAAAATCCAAAACTTCAAAATCGTCGTCGTCTTTGGGTAATTTGTTTCAATATCCTGTCGAGCCTTGGAGATACTTCTGAAAACATCGAGGGCCCCGACTCTGGAGATAGATGTTTCCTGCTGTGCGCTGTTGTGATGTTGTGGCTGCTGTTCGAAAAATCTAGCTTGTCTTCTGATGAGATAAGGAGGAGCCCTGTTCGAATGTCTGGAGTTGAAGGTGGATTAAGGTAGATGAAAAATTGAATTATGATGATGGTTTTTTTTCAAAATGAGCTCGTTTTGAAAAGATGATAAACTTATGGGTTTTGTTTGGAGCCGTTCCAAAATTATTGAAGACCACAAATTTAAAGATAGATTCAAAATAAAAAAAACATTATTTCAATTTCATTCTTTTGCTATAAGGGATAGTCAAAAGCATTTATAATTTTGTTGATAATTTTTCTTCTGATAAACCACTTTCACTTTCAGTCTTTGAAGGATTTTATTCTTTCTTTGAACAAATTGTCGATTCAATTTATTTTCGAATAGATTTTTTCCAAATTATAAAAAATCAAGTTAGAATTGAAAAAGGACTGTAATGAAAACCCCAACACATATAATTTTTTCAACGTCCGACAAAAGAAGCCTTCTGAGTCAAGGAAGAATAAGTGCATAAAAACTTTAACTTTGTGTAACAGTCATTTATAAGGTATTTTTTTGGAGCTTTTGTTTGTTTAATTTGTTTTGTATTTTGTGTTCATTTTGTTTTTTTTATTACTTGCGTATCAGTTTAAATCAATTTTCTTTATTCCATTGTCATTTGAAGGCTTGTGGTATAGCTCAGTTGGCTAGTCTGTTGTCTTCAGAGCCGAAAATTGTCATTTGATTTTTTTTATATCATGATTAATCATGTTTATCTCATTTTAAACTGGTTGCGTAGTTAAGAATTATTATAATCATATGTGAAACCCTTGGACCCAAAGAGGCATAAGTTCATAAAAGTTTATTTCGAGAAAACACGCTTTTAAGTTTTTGTGTTTGATCTTTTTTTTTTTTTGATTTTTTTCTTTTTCATTTGAACGAAAAGGTGGTAAATGAAATTTATAATTTTGAAAAAATCACTAAAATAGTTTTAAACATGACAAATTGTTTTTTATTTTGAACACAAAATCCGATGAGCATTTTTGGGTTGAATAATTTTTTTTGAAGATTTTGGCGTTCTGTATCCCCACTATCTGCCAAATTTGGTCTACCAGCTCATGTTTTTCTGATATGGCGTGTGGAAATTTTTAAATCGAGTAACTTTCTTGCTAACTAACTAGGTAAGCAAGAAAGAGTAAGTTAGTTATTTAAATAGATAACACTAAAACTATTTCTGACACCGAATCTTGGAAGTATATGAAATAAATATTTCAAATCATTTTATAACTTTGTTAAATTTGAGTTGAATGAGATTCATTTTGGTTGAAAACTTCTTTAAAATGTCGTCAAAATTTCCGTATTTAGCTAAATTGGGAAAAATAAACGATAATAAAACTTTTTTCTCTGGAGTAAAAATTTCTCTCGATCTTTGGGAAAGTTGATCATTGAATTAAAATTATCAATTTCAAAATCTTTGTAATACTTAACAGGTTTACCAAAAAAGTGCACAAATTGATTAAATGAATTTTTGAACCATTTTGCAAAGTAATTTCAAAAACAAAAACTGCTAGAAAAAACTTATTGAATATTTGGAGTCACTGCTCACAAATAAGTCACAAATAAACAAGTTTTTAAGATGTTGGCACCTCGAAAAAACGAAAAATTTTGTTGCCTTGCGATATTTTTGCAAAAAAAATTCCGTGGTAGTTTTGTTCCATTTCTTGGTTATTTTTTTTATTTCCATTTCTTCATATTTTATGTTTTTTTTAATAAAAAAAAGTTCAAAAAAAAAAAAGTTATACGAAGAACTAAGTTGGCCTTGCTCGAGTGCGGTTAAGTTTTTGATCACGGTCACGTTTTGCTTCGTTCTTCGAAATTTATTTTTCCACGCGTTATTTTGGAGCTGCAAAATTAAAATTCTTTAAATTGAATAATGTAAAGTGAACGAGATTGTATTTTAGTTAAAAATTTGTTGTTTAACTCTAAGATAACAAGGTATTGCAGTGAAAAGTTTAATTTTTATTAGTTGTTGTGTGAAGATGTGAACTGTAAGTGGGATTGAAAAAGGGCCTCTGATAGATTTGGTTTACTAATTTCTAATAATAAGTAGGTATTTCAATTAATATGGAGATAATCAGCTACAAAAAGTGATCAACGCGAGTGAGAAAGGTTGAAGTGTCGATGTATTAACATGAGTATGTCGGTCAAGTATTCTTCGAAAAAAATCTCATGCGGACACCACCTGCAATGGTGATGGAACCTTCGCAGAATTGCAATGATTGATACGATTTCCAGCAAATTCCTTGAAGAAGAACAACAGAAGTTCCGGTGTTCATGGCTCGGATAAATCATGCAGCTAAGTCCATGTTTTGAATTATTTTTGTTTTAATAAATCTTGACAGATTGCATAATGTAGATTACATAACATTTATTTTATTATGATAACCATTCATATATGTAAACTATTTAATCGGCAGGGTGAATGGTTGAAAACGTGTAAGTTGGCCATAATGAATTGAAATATTAAATTTTCACCATAAAATCTTTCTAAAAGTAAATTTTGAAAGGTTTTGTGGCTGTTATCGCTAATTAGGATTCCCTTTTCTTTAATTTTTTATTTTCAAGAGCGAGTAACGGCGCTATAACCAAGGTCTTTGACCAGAAATGATGGCGCATAGAAATTCAAAACTTGCGAAAATTTAGAAGTGAATTTAAACCACAAAACATTTCATTCAAATTCAATCAATCCATTTGCTATAGTTTTGAAGTTTTATGCTGAAATACCTCATTCCCAGCCACAGAAGAAGGAAATTCCAAGGGCCATCGTCAAGGAGTACCATAAATTTTAGCATATGTGCTCCCAACGTTGGTATTTTTAATTGTATATTCATAATCACAGAAACGTATGGTACTGTTGTCCACGTTTCTTCCTCCCTGTGTTCCAGTTGTCTCTGCGTCTAATACTGCACAGTGGGCCCGGCCGAGTAAAGATGGGTAGTAAATGTACTTTTACTACTCACCGGGATGCTGACAAGTTCTGGCTGTGTATGTATCATAAGCATACCCGAGCAGACTTTGATGCCTGAATCGATAGCAAACAGTAACCAAAACGAGCTATCAATGCCAAAATGATAGCATAATTTAGTATCTCATTTTTCCCGATAGCAAAATTAGGTTTCAACAAAGCGTCATTATGTCAAAAAGTGATGGCTGATCAATACCTAAATAAGGCATCGAGACCAAAATGAAAGCATTATTTGGTTTCGTTTTGTCCAAAATAACAAAACGAGGCATCATTAAGGTTTCATTTATCACGATAGAGCAAAAAAGGAATATCAAAATGATAGCATGATTTGGTATTCAACAACATAACAAAACGAGGCATCATTAAAGTTTCATTTATTATAATAGAGCAGAACTTGAGATCTAAATGATAGCATGATCTGGTATTTTATTTTCTGTGATGAAAAATCAGATTTGATTAGGTGTTTAAAATAAAATTGAACTGAAAACAAACAGTTAATTTGCTTGTTGCCAGCATAGTACGCGCATTTTTGAGTGTTGATTTTCCAGTGATTGCAAAAATTTATTATTCTAAAAACCCTTATAAACCTTCATTCTTCTATTTAACTATTTTTACCAGTTTAGTCGCTGCGCCTATTACGGCCATCTCCTCTACTGGCCTAGAGAAATATATAAACTCGCCACATAACATTATGGTCATCTTTTGGACATAATTGAAAAACTGAAATTCTTTAACGTTTACCTGCATAGAATTAAAATGTGGAATTTTTAAATAGGCTCTTATTTTCGGTGCTAAAAATTTTAAAAACACAACGATGCCGAATTTTGGCTAAGTCAAACCCAAAAATAGCATCATTATGCCCTTAAAATTCCTTTTTAAACGAGGTAACATTTAGGTTTCACTCCAGAGATTTCAGTGTAAAAATCAGGCAGCTGGCCGACGATCAAGATCGTTTTTGAAGATAATGTTTTCATAATTAAACAGTGTTAGTTTAACAACCTGAATTATGACACAAATACTACTATCGGCAAATAGGATTATAAGATTAATGATTATCATGAAAAGAGTACGTACATAAAAATTTTAATAATATAAATTATAGTTAGGTTTAAATAAGAAATTGTGCGTTTTTATTTAACAACAAATTTGTGTATTTGATTTTTTATTCAATTTATTAATTATCAAGGTGATAAATAATTATGCTGAATTTATAAATAAATATACTGATATTGTGTATATTGTAAAAATCAATTCAAAACAATTTTCAAACATAAGCAGATCGTTTTGTGTAGAATTTCACATTTGTTTTTATACTTTACTTTCATTTACGACGTTTATCTAAATATTATTAGGTTATTTCAATTTCAAAACAAAATATTTGCAAACTCTTATATGAACGGTAAAAGGAATGTTGGGCATATATTGTACATTACTGATTCATTTGCGGATATGTGCTCACGACAGAGATGCCAGGTGATTTTGTTAAAAATCAGAAAACCAGCCGTATGAAATCATCATCGAATCCCATGTCAAAAAGATGGAATCGCACATCTGGTGAATTTTCTGCACACTTGATGAATTTTACCGCACACTTGATGAATTTTGTGCACACTTGATGAATTTTGCCGCACACTTGGTGAATTTTGTGCGCACTTGATGAATTTTGCCGCACATCTGATGAATTTTTCTGCACATCTGATGAATTTTTCTGCACATCTGATGAATTTCAGCGCACAATTCAGTGTGTTTTTTAAGCGTTTCGAATGATCATTTCATACGGCTGCAGAAAACAGCGACGAAGTCATTTTTTTTCTCAGAACAGCATTAAATTGACTTAAATTGTATGATTTCCTTAATAACGGAGATATAAAGATACTTATAAGCCTTTATTGAAGGATCTGAGCTGACCTGGTAGTCTGCATCGAAGAAACCGTTAAAAATCCCCTATAATTTATTATTATTATTATTGATTAAATGAGTGAATCAAATATTATGTCCGAATTATTAGAAGATCTCTTCAATAAACTACAAAATTTAATGTCTAATATAATTTTGATATGTATTACAAACCCAGTAACAATTCTCAAAAATCAGTACACCTGGCACCACTGACCATCATCAATGTTTACAAAAATAAACGGGGGGACATTAAATGCAAATTTTGTTTGCAATTTTCGTAATCGATCCTCGGTCTAAAAAAGTGTGCAATTCTTGTTTGCTCTTTACCATTAGATTAACAGCAGGTGAGTAAAAGTTAGAATTCGGTTATCTTGGTGATGAACTAATCTGTTGATACATTATAGCGTACTAGTTGAGTGCATCGCTGGCTGCAGGAGAACTCTTAGTGGCTCTGACGACGTTCGAAAAGTTACCACATTCATCATCTTTCTGGAATCGCACGGCAACTTTCATGGGCCGAAACAAGAAATTTCTGAAGTAGCTTCTCTACGTACTTGAAGGCGCTGATCTACGACAGGCTGCTGGCTATGATTCTGGAGCATTATAGACTGCAGAAGGTTCTTCCGGCGGCTACGAGAACCGCAAGAATGGACGGCACTTTTTTGATGCCGTTCCGGAAGAAATTAAATCTACCCGTCGAATCGGAGAATGACAACGGTGCCAAATTGAAGTACCCCGGATTCGAGAAAGTACTCCCTGGTTTTGATTTGATCATGAATCAGAACATAGGTGTTTTTGCCATGAATTCGTTTAGCACTGAAAGCAAGATGTACGAAGGTAAAGTTCAACATAGGTTCCCGGTTTCAAATCTGCTTTTCTTTTACTTTTAAGGTAACACGTCTGGAAATGGAACTCGAAAACCGTTTCGGCTTCTGGTTTGGCACCTCTCAAGTACTACCTATGTTCCAATGATGACCCCTTCATGGTTAAGTAAGAATGGTACATCTGAGCGGAAGTGCAAGCTACTGGATTACAAAACCGGTGAGCTTCATTTTATTTCAAACTTGTATAATTTTTTTTAAATAGTTTTCTCACAGTTTTTTATTGAGTTTTCATTTCATATGAAACCAATATTAATCCTCTACTACCTACGAGCACATAAAATGGTTCACAAGTTTTTGTTTTTCAACTTCAAGCCTTATTCAGTACTGTTAAACATTTCTTTAGCAACTATATAATTTTAGAAAATATTTAAAAAAAAAATTAAAAAAATACTACATTAAACGAATGTGTAGTGTAAAAAATTACACTTATTGCACTGCAAAAAAATTGAGATTCTTTTTTGCATAAGTTATCTAAGTTAACAATCGATGAATTAATCAACATTTCTTTCTCAACGGAGCCATAGTTCAGGTAGTGAACCTTCATATAAGAGAAGCGACATCTGATCCCTCTTTAAATAAAATATGTGGCAACATCGCCGAAATCTTGGACAAAAAAATCCTCAACACTGTTTTCTGGCTCAATGTTCAAGCTCTAAAGTGAACGCTCCTTCAATCCAACAAATCAACATTGAACTCGATGCCCGAATGATCACGATAAACGGTATGAATGACTTGAATTTCGTTAATAATCAGTTAGTTTTTTAACCAGGAACACGATTCACCAAAGCATTGAAAAAAATTGCACCTAATCATAAATTCATATGACCAGCTTTAAAATTATCTGTTTGAACTGTAACAACAATCACAATAGCTTCCTTGGTTGAGTTTTCAATAAGAAAGGTAAAAGCTCTGCGACAAAATGCTCGGATCGATTGGAATCGATTTTGACAGTTCTTTTGTATCGTTTGGAATTTTGTGTTTGAGAAGTCGCTTCTCTTATATGTAGGTTCACTAAGTTCAGGTAGTATAGGGTTAAAGTGTCGTGATGAAAAAATGGCATTCTAACCGGGTATTTGCATACCTGAAGGCGATATTAAAAACATCGTAATGAAATATAAATATTGTTATCACTGGTATGAAACTGCATGAATAGCGGCGATATTTAAAGTTTTTAATTTACATTGCCGTATACCACACATTGTATCGCCTTCCTAAGTATATGCAAAAAAAATTGATTTGTATAGTATGTTTTTGCAGGAAAAAATATAAATTTTTGTTTAGTTATATCTAGTACCGCTTCGTCCAAAATAAGGTTATAAAATACCAACATTTTTCTATCAATTTGCATACACGAACATTTAATTTAGGCGGTTATGGTTTCATTGAAAGTTTAATGATGCTTCATTTGGCCAGCTTTTTTCAAGGGATTTTAAAAGCTCAAAGATTTCAAAGATTGGCAGTAGATCAAACATAAAAGGGGCATCATAATGCCCTCAAAACTCGTTTTTGAACGTTGGTAAAACAAGATATCATTAGGGTTTCAATGAAACTCTACAAGAGGTTTTCATTTCAAAACAAAACGCTTGTGAAATTATAATTATTTTTATGAATAGCATTACTTTTAGATGCTGAACTGAAGGTTCGGAAATCGCCTAAATTTATGCAACCAAAAGTGCAGTCGATATTCAAAACACATTGCGATGTATTTCCTGGAGTTGCATTTGAAAAGACTATATTCATATACCGCTCATTGAGTTAATACAATACAACTTTCTTTGGTTTTGTTGGAGTAAATTATTCGATGGTTTATATAAACGTATAACTATATAGTTCTTTTGCTATCATGCCTTTTATGCGGAATTCGGTTTCATTTTCCAGAGTAATAGCGGTACAATGGAAAAATTTGGTTCTCGTTTGCTATATACGGATAGCACAGGTATGCCAAATTTTGGTTTCACTGAATGTATTTTAATACCTCGTTAAGCCATCCTTTATCAATGAAATTTTGAAAGCACGACGATGCCAAATTTTGGCATTAAATTACACCTTAAAGTGGCATCATTATGCCCTCAACACTCATTTAAAAATGTTGGCTCAACAAGGCATCATTAAGGTTTCAATGAAACCTACACTTGGTATAATCGAGGTATCCGTATATGAAAAATGAAACCCAAATTTTGGCATTGTACCACCTTTATTCGGGCAAAATGATACCTCATTTTACTTTCAAGGCATGATAGCAAAATTAGGTATAATTTTGCCATAAAAGTCTGCTCGGGTAAGCATAAGCACTTTTATAAAAAAAAGTTATACTTCTTCCTATGGCCAGTTAGCTGTCATATTGTCAGCCTCTCTAAACTATAAATAAAATTCAACAGTTTTGAAATCATCTCATGGTCAACGTCTCAATGTTGTACAGTCAACTTTTATTCAAGCCTTTCAATCATCTAATCAATAATCTTAATTCTCTAATAACTTCTTTAAAAATAAAGGTTTAAAGTTTTCAGAAAATTCTCAAAATCAGACAACAAATTTTCGACACAAAATTTTGGTATTCAAAACTTGCTTTTGCTTAACTCCTGTGTCCTTTGAACACATCCATTTGGCAAACATTGAAATAATGGCTCATAGAATGTGTTGTTTAATAAATTCCTAGTCATTTTTCCTGAAATTCTAAAAACTTCAATGTTATCCTGATTTTGAGTAATAGCAATACGAAAGCAATGGCTTTTAACGAAGTTGTTCTCCATCTAGAATTTGATTGTTTTGAAACCTTGGCTTGTAAGTTTTACTAAACTTTGTTAAACATTGGACAATGTCTCTTGATAGCTCTTATGTATTGTTTTTTAATTTTTTGTGGATTTTTACAAACAAATTCCCGATGATTAAGAATTTTACACATATCCTACCCAGTTGGAGCGAATGTTACATAAATTGGAAAGGGGAAAGTGTGGAAGGTACTTCACTTAAATTTAAATTGATACTGGATCTCGATTGCCATACTAATTATTCAAATTAATTCCTCCCTTTGGAAAAAAAACATAAATAACAAATCACAAATTTGTCTTCAGAAATAAACGGGCTGCCTTAAGAAAATTTTAAAACACCAGAACGTGTATTACTTATAAATCGTAGTTGTTTTTTCCTGAATTTTAAGTACCTATTCTTAGTTATTTGCATCACAGACTTCGCATGTATGAACTTTTTCTACAATAAACTAAAGAATCTTGATAAGCTGCTGATAAGTGAATATCAGTTTTTCCTTGTTTAACTTCGCATGAATAGCATTAGCCACCTCAATAAGTTCAATTAAGAAAGTAAATTTTTACGATTTGGCTTGCTTTGAATGGTGACAATTAGGCCGGAATAAATAACAAATTCTGCTTTTATCACTCGACTTTTGATTTTTTTTTTCCAAACATCTAGAAGGGGAGAATAAATAAAAATTAAAGTTTTTTATTCAAAAAAAAAAAAATGATTAATTCTTCAACCAGCTGAAAGTCAAACTTAATTAATGCAACTTAACATTAATGCAAGATGTGCGTTTTCTGCCGGGGAATCTAGCAGCGAATTAAACTCGATGAAGTCAGGTGAGTCGTAGATTCATCAAACAAAGCAATAACAAAATAATCTAGGTCTGTTTGTAGAATACAAAAAATTCACGCACGCTCATACATTATGTACTTTGTTTGGCGGATGATGCTACTAGCCGTATACTGTAACAATAGAAAAAAGTCAATCAT
Source organism: Uranotaenia lowii (assembly GCF_029784155.1). Classification (NCBI taxonomy): domain Eukaryota; kingdom Metazoa; phylum Arthropoda; class Insecta; order Diptera; family Culicidae; genus Uranotaenia; species Uranotaenia lowii. Next base: position 107,817,188 of record NC_073693.1, on the reverse strand, counting down.
GAATTGTAAATGGAAAAAATTACTTAGAACAGAAATCGAACTGAAGTCTTTTGATTATCTCTCCGACACCTTACCAATAGGCTAAATCGTCGGGTGTAAACTAGTCAATTTGTGGCTTTATAAATCAATTTAATTATTTCAATTGCTAGATTCTACGGCAGAAAATGCCCATCGTGCCTCGATAATATGGTGCTCTGTATGCCCCTAGTCAACAAAGATAAGTAAAAACGTGTTTTAAAATTGATTAAAGTGAAAAATCGAAAATTTTATTATGGTGAAAATTGAAAAACAATGTGTACATCATGTTGCAGTGCGTACATTATAGATAAAGGTGATTTTAAGATCATAAAAGCTTATTTCGTGATGCTCAAAAATTATAATATTTTCGCTACTTGAGAACCTACCTGTTATTTTTTTTTAAATATCTCTGTAAAGATGATAAGGATATTCCTGTTTTTGTGAAACATTAATGCTAGATATAGGAAGTACAAAACAAATTCTCATGAAAATTTATTTAAGAAAATAAGTACTTTCGTAGAAAAGAGTAATGCTTATAATGCCCTGTTTGCTCGTTATGCCCTTATCTCCCCTATGTCTCGGAAAATCTATTTTCCTCAAAATAATTTTAAATAATTTTTGAAATCTTAGAACCCCAAAATTGTTTTATTGACAAATGGAGGTTTCGTTTCTTGTGAGTTGAACGAACTTTGAAATCTCTCAGAGAATTTAACATGCAGAACTTTAACATAGGTGTACTACATGATATAATAATGTGCTTATAAAAATATGCAATGCGGTACTTCAAGATTGCAAGATGATGTCCAAAAAAATTAAATTATAAAAATAAAGAAGTATCTGTTAAAAACAGTTGTCAAAGTTAAAATAAAGTTATTGTCAAAGACTTAAACAAAGGTGACAATTTTCGTTGAATAAATGGGATATTAGAATCACTTTCTTATCCTTTTACTTTTCAACATTGAAAAACTTTATTATCGGTACGAAATCCAACAAGTCTCATCGCAATTTTTGCAGTGAATAACTTTCGAACAACAGAATTTTCTGTTTTCGCACACTTTCACTTACAAGTATAATAAAATATCTATTTGTTAGTGCAATAAATCTTGTAGAAGGTTTTAAGCAGTGTATTTTAAAACCGTGAAAAACATAAAACCTCACTAGGAATAACCAGGAAAAAACCGGGAATTTAAAATGGAAACCCGCTGGCTACCCTGGAATATCTAGAAAAATGTTTGGTCGATTTCTTAGTTTGCTGGATTTCTGTGAATGCCCTTCATTTCCTATTTTATTTGCTTTTTTTATTTGGGACTGTTTATGTTATAACTTACTCACATTCAAAACATAAAATAAACTAAAATCAACTTTTACTAATGTAAAACATTTAATCTTGAAACGTTTGAAATTTATTTTCTTTTTTGATTTCCGTTTGAAGAGCATTGAATGTCTCGATAAAACAAAGAATTATGCGACGGTGCCAACCAAAGTTATTTATTTGCAAAACGAGTTCCATATTGATGTAGGTTCGTTCCCCTTCCTTTTCGTTTTTAAGATATTCTAAAAATTAAAAATCAAAATCACGATGAGGTATGTAACTAGTTGTCTTATTGATAGCCAACTGTATACCATGGCATCTTATAAGAGAACCGACTTCTATAAAAACCCGTTTCATACAGAAGTGTTTTAAAACTCGTTTATGAGATGTGTTAAGGGGGGAGTAGGGTTTTCATGAATTTTTCTTAGAGCTATCGTTCAAACAAATGTATTCAAATTTTTTGCATTATACAAAGCATTGTTAAAAGAACATTTGGAATTTTTTTCGTAGAAAAATATGGAAAAATGAGCCGGTGACGGAGCACGTTCGAGGATTTTAGAAAACAGGATTTGCGGTGGACACTGTATCTCAGCACACAATCATCTGAAGTCAAAAATCAGAGCAATATATTTTTAATAGATGTTTTTCTGGACCCCAACGATTTTATTTAACTAAAATTTTTTTTATGAAATTTTTGTGGCTGTTTGAAGTAAAAACTACGATTTTTCACGAAATAATCATCCATTTTTTATCAGTAAAATCTCCCCAAAGTAAAAAATAAAAAAAGAAAATCGTTGGGGTTTGGTTTTTCATATGTAGCAAATATGTGCCAAATTTGAAAAGAATCGGTGAAGTATTTTTCAAATGACGATGTCCACGGACTTTAAAAATGTGCTTTCGAGAAAAACGCGTTTAAAGTTTCTGCTCTAGAATTATTGCAGTATTAGATAAGAGGAGATAAAGGCCTATAATTTCCACAGTTTTGCTTCGATTGACTTGAAAATTTGACACAACATTCTTGAAATGTTTTACAATAAGAAAATAAAAAAAAATCGATTCTTTGAAAGTGTTAGACCCTACTCCCCTCTTAAGCTAACAATTAAATCATGGATAAAAAAAAAACAGATTAAAATATAGGGTCAGCATAGAAAAATTGCACCTGGTATCGATTCACGTCATCTTCAGTTTGAAACTATCAAAATCCATGAAAAATTCCATCCATAGGTTGATTCGTATATTCTTTAATGCCCACGATCTCAAATCGAATCATCGCCGCTGGCGTTCATATCGTATGCCAATGGCGTAGAAATATTGAGAATTCATGATTGGAAAAAGGCTAAATTTTGGGTGTTGTTTATAAAATTTTTGTTCTAAATACTACTTCAAGGTCGTTTTTATATTTTTTGTGAACATTTGGAGCTGTTTTGAGAAATAAGTCATTTTCCAAATTTCTGCTCTAACTTTAACCCTATCAGTTTAAGAATACTGCAAAAAGTGTTCGTAACATTTCACATTTTCCGAGATCCGTTAGTTCTCATTTACCAAAGCAAAAAAATCACAAAAAAAGTGTAGGTACCGAAGAACAATATGCGCTTTTCCATGCTCCCCAAATTAAGAGGAAGCCAACAAAACGCCCTGCAGTAACAAACGCACATATCCCTCTTTATTTATTTGTTTTCCCCCACGTATTTTGTCGTCGGCGGTCGTTCGCGTTCCAAAATAAAGTGTTAAAGTAATGAGAATGGAGTGCTCTTTCGCTCTAATTCCGAGAAATTGAGATCCTCATAGCAACGATAACAAGACGGAAAGCGGCGCGAGGACAGAAAAAAAGGAAAAAAAGAGGCCCTCCCCAAAACAGGCTCCCGGGAATCGGCCCGTTAGTCTGCACAACGAGACAAGTACCCACACTCGAATTATGCTGTGTCTGTATGTGTCCTACATTTGTACGTAAAACGCACTTGGGCAGCACAAGTTTCTATTTTTTTCTCCATTTTTTTTCATTCTCTGAGGGTGTGAGGGTGAGTTCCTAAGAAAAAATTTACGCTGTTTTCCCTCTATGGTTCATGAAGGGGTGGGCAAAATTTTCCAGCAGCAGCGGTACAGAATGTTTTCTCATTTTTTTTTTTTGTAAAATACCAACGCAACCGTGTGTGTGCCATAAAAAAATAAACATTTCACACTTGTGCGCTCTCTGGTTATGATACCTTCCCAAAAGGTGTAACAAGTTACAAGAAAGCTTATGGAATAGAAAACTGCTAGAATCCAAATCACCTCGCATTGACACATACTTTTGCTAAAGTTCCCTGTTTAGCCAAGACACCGTCTTGTATGGGGAAATAGCTAGGTCTATTCGAGTGCCTTTTAATGTTGCTAGCGCTCCTAGTGGTCACTAGGGAACCACTCATTTCGTTCCAACCGTGGAGCAGAACACATCTGATCGCTGATAAAATGCTGGCAGATAGCCAATCAAATTTTTAACAAGTAAGAGAATTTTTTGAAAAAGGCACTTACCTGTAGTAGTGGATTGAGATACATTTTTTATACTTTCGGGGGGGAACGACCTGAGACTACATTACTGGCTTCTTCTCGAATCGACTGGTATAGTGAACGGTTTGTGCGTTCCATGTGGGAACTGATAGTGAAATATTTAAGTGGTTCCCCGCATAGCATTTCGAAGTTATTCGATATAATTTAAGCCGTCGATACGTTAATGTAAGTATCGGAACTTACCTGAAAAGGAAAAAAAACAAAAATTAAGTTAGTTACAAATTACAGTAATCGAGAAAACGAATTTAACAAATCGTTAAATAAACGTGGTGAGAACGTGAACCAGGCCCGTGTGAGCCGTTTCGGAACCAATCACGTAGGTTATCCTCAAGTAATAAAGGAGTAATTAGGCAATAAAGATAAATTTTTCCAGTGGTGAGTGATTGCAATCGGTCACTGCCAATCGTGTGACCCCGTGGCCATTCCCCGCTCGAAGTTCAGGTAATTGGTGGTCAATTAAATTTCTCAATAGAACCCCGATCAATGTATATCTTTCTTGAAGGACTAACATTCCTTCAAGTGAAGGTGTTAGCAACGGTGTAGGGTTTTGGGTGACTACGGTCGCTCAGCCTGAGCTATTCTACGGCTCTGGGGTTCGGACATAGTGTTCGCCTGCAGAGTTGGGATAGCTCCGTCGCATCGTGGGCCAGCGAAGGATACCACGGCCTTCGCCGAAGATTTGTCGGTCGTCAATTGCCGACATCTTCGACAGTGAACTTCGGAGCAAGCCGAGCCATCGCCAATTGGTTCGGAGTTAGTAGCTGGAGTAAGACGTGCACGCATCAACTTAACCACCGCTACCGCCACCATCGTCGCCGCCACCTCCACCATCATCGCCACCACCACCGCAGGATACCCGTCATCGTGGGAGCAACTCACCAAACATAAGGAAAGCTGAAAAATAAGGTCAGACCCACACATTTCACCACATCAAATTAAATGAACGCATTTTGATAAAATCGATCGATCGTAAATTCTGTCCATTAGCCCTTGTTGGACAGGCACAAGTTTTTGGTGGGACAATTTCCAACTCTTACCGTGAGACCTACCATTTGAACACCAGGAAGATTAGAAACACCGAAACAAAATAACTTGTGCAATTTTTAAATAAAACTAAGTAGCTTCTGGAAACTGAGAGGAGAACTGGTAGTGTTGTTTTTGGGTTGGTTCCTTCTTTTTTTTTACTTTCGGATCAGATGTTTCCTTATAAAGATTTTTCTTAGAGTTTTTGTTTTTAAATCGTGCCAGTTTACAACTCTGTCTACGGTTGGAAGGAATCGCGATCTTTAAAAACCAAACTCGCCTTGAGAGTCTCGTCGGGCATCGAACGACATTGCTACTTCGCATGCAAAACAACTTCTTGTCTTGCTTGGCGCTTTAAGCGGAGTATGTTCCTTCCGCAATCCCATCCACCTAGCAGTGATCGTTACATTGGCGCCCAACTGGGTTAAGTTTTAGTAGTATTTATATTTTTGGAATAATATACATTTTTGAGTTGGATTGAAGTAAGAATTAAAGTAAATTTGTTGGAGTTGATTGAGATACATATACAAAAGGAAATTATTTACATATCACATAATTTATAGCAGAAGAGAATTTTTATGCACAAGATCGGCAATTGGTATTGGAAAATTGATACAAAATATTTTTATTTGATACTTATTCGGTTATGGTTTTTTTTAATGGTTTTTTTGGTATTTTAGTAAGGTTTACTATAGATAGGTACAAAACTGAATTAAACGACAGTGTCATATTGATTCTATGCAGAAACCGGAATTAAGAATTAAGAGTGAGAATAGCTTTGAAAGATTGAAATAAATTGTAGCATAGATTTTGATTTTGAAGACTTGATCAGGAAGTCGAATTATTCTCATAACAATTTTTATTACATCCAGCAATCTTAGATTATCAAAAAGGTTTTGGAGAGATAATTCAGAAATTTTATTATGGCTTACGCTGTTCAACAAGTTGGTCTAGGGACTTATATTAACCCTTATGACCTGCTCCCAGATGAAGTCGAATATGAATTGAATATTCGAAATTTGTATTCGTCAAGAATTTCGATCGAAGAACAAAGGGAAGTTTTGCGAAAAGCACAAACGGAAGAGATAATGGAACCGAGATTATTACACGCGAAAAAAACGATTGTGGCTGATTCCACGGTAATACAGATGAAACTAGTTACTATTCGGCAAGAACTTGAACGTAATGGGACAAGGGAACCACTTCTGTCAAGATTACGTCACCTTAGGTTAAGAGTGTTAAGATCTAATGCAGTGGATGAACATCAAGTGAACATGAAAGAAGAATTTTTGGATGAAATAGATTTGATTTTAGATGTGTATGCAATTCCCGAAGAAAGAGTTTCTAGAATGAGAATGATCAATTCAAGGCACAATAGGAACAACACAACAGGAGCTGATTCACTTTGGGGATTTCCACCACCAGCTAGAGTACCCAGGTCTTCAGAAATCAGAGCAGATAATCAAGAAAAAACATCAACTCAAACGGGGCTACAAGGCGCCGCAGGAGGCAGACGAGAAAACGACGAGGTAAGACTTCCGGTTCAAGACTTAATGGATTTGACAGATGTAGGGGAGGAAAGAGGACAGCCAATCAATCGAAACGGACAGGAAGTTCAAAAGGAGAGCAATCAAGAGCAGCATAAAGGACAAGCAGTTAATAAAGGAGATGTAACAGAAATCAATCGGATAGTACAAGAAGAACTGGCGGTTCAGATGCAAACAATGACCGAAAAATTGATGCAAAATCTTCAAATTTTTCAGGATAAAATCGACCGACAGCAACAACAGATGGTGGAAGAATTAAACCGAACAAGAAGGTTCTATCAACAGCAAAATGACGTTCGGATGGAACCAGAAGCATTGAGGAATTTCGGAAGTGGGCCGAAATCGAATCCACCTAATTACGGAAGTGGAAATCGAATGAATCACCAACAATCCCAGAGCTATTTCAATGGAATACCGCCGTGGGACGATGAGAGACTTCAGAGACAACAACAAGCTCAGCAACGCGTGGGAGAAACAGAAAATTTTAACTCGCAAACGTCGAATAGAAATGTATTTACAGGCAACATACCTATAGAGTCAAGATTTAGAATTCCAATTGATAAATGGCAAATAAAATACAGCGGTGATCCTAGAGGAATGTCGGTAGAAGAGTTCATCAAAAGAGTAGAAGTGTTAGCAAAAAATAACCAGGTGTCGGATATCGAGCTGTTGGGAAACGCAATTTTTTTGTTCAAACCCGAATCACAAGCTGAAAGCTGGTATTACACATTTAGTAATAAACTCACGTCGTGGCAGCTTTTTAAATATTATCTGCGTTTACGTTTCGAAGTTCCAAATAAGGACAAGGTCATAGAACAACAAATGCGGGATCGGAAACAGTTACCTCACGAGCCCTTCATTACGTTTGTTAGTGAAATCGAACGGTTAAGCCAACAAATGTCGAATCCCTTGGACAATAAGGCGAAAATAAATATACTGATAGAGAACATGAGAGACTGGTACCGACCACATCTAGCATTTATAAACACAACGAACATAGACGTGGAAGTGTTGTGTAGTCTTTGCTATGATCTAGACAAATCGGTCTACAAAGCATACAGCCAACGGAATCGAATATTCAACGTTAATTGTCTGGAAGAGGTAGATCTACAGGATGATACAAATAATTATGGGTTCGAAGACGTGAACGCTATTGCTGGAGGACCTAGCAGAAAACCAATGAGACTAAATGTTCCAGAAACTAACACGCCGGTTGATGGAAGAGAGAATGCGATTTTATGCTGGAATTGTAAGCAATTCGGGCATTATTGGAGGAATTGTCAACGAAGCAAACAAATATTTTGCCATATTTGTGGTCATCAAAACGTAGTAGCATCTTCATGTCCAGGAAATCACAGGAGGGGTAGAAATGAGCAACAAAAAAACGAGTACCAGGAAGGAAATTAGGGAGCATTCCTTCGGAGAGGAAGCTGATGTCTCCCAAACCAATTAGGTTCGACAAATTTGAACAAGTGTTGACAATTCATGTACGCGAAAATCGATGTCCACATATTGAAGTTACGATACTAGGAACAAAGTTGGAGGGTTTACTGGATTCAGGAGCTGCAGTGAGTATTTTAAGTGATGAGAAACTAATAGGAAAACATCAATTTCGAACCAGCTCCACAAATTTGAAAATTCGAACAGCGGACGGGACATCACATGAGTGTCTAAAAGTTATTTACATTCCATACACCTTTCGGTCAAAAACGAAGGTTATTCCAACTTTAATAGTTCCTAACATCTCGAAGAAGTTGATTCTTGGAAACGATTTTTGGGAGTCGTTTAAGATTTCACCTGCGATGGAAGAAAATGGTCGCCTGGCGCTTTTAGACATAAATCAAGTGGAACATGGTCAAATATCCAACAGTTTATTAGAAAATGATTTTGTAGAAGAGGTTAAGGAAGTAAACCTTGTTTTAGAGCCAACAAAAGAATACCAGAAGCCAGAAGAGAAGGAGGAAGATAGGAGTCTTGACTTACCATCGGTTGAACCTCCAAAGGATGTCGAAATACAGCGGATACAAACAGAGCACGAACTCTCAGAAGCAGAACGATTGGAGCTAGAACAAATAGTGAAGGAGTTGAAAGGCAACGGAAAGCTGGGACGTACTCAATTAATGGAACATCGGATTGATATTCTGGAAGGAGAGAAACCAAAGAAACCTCCTAGGTATAGATGGTCACCAGCAATCCAAAACGAAATGGAGAAAGAAATACAAAGGATGATAGAGTTAGATGTAATAGAGGAGTCACAGTCGGATTGGTGTAACCCGCTATTGCCCGTAAAAAAATCTTCAGGAGAATGGAGACTTTGTTTGGACTGTCGCCGAATCAACGAAGTAACGAAAAAAGAAGCATATCCATTTCCGGATATGCAAATGATTTTGGGGAGGATAGAAAAAGCCAAATATTTCTCGACGATAGATCTCTCGAAAGCTTATTGGCAGATTCCACTGGCAGAAGAAAGCCGAGATTATACGTCATTTAGAGCGGGTAAATCCCTATACCGATTTAAAGTGATGCCATTTGGGCTATCTGGAGCTCCGATAAGTCAAACCAAACTGATGAACAAAGTGCTGGGGTTCGATTTAGAACCTCGAGTTTTTGTATATTTGGACGATATAGTGATTACTTCAAAGACTATGGAAGAACATTTGAAGTTGTTGAAAACAATAAGTGAAAGATTAAGAAGAGCCAATTTATCCATAAGTGTAGAAAAGTCTAAATTTTGTCAAAAAAAAATATCTTACTTGGGATACAATCTATCAGAAGACGGATTGTCAATAGATAGTTCAAAATTAGAACCAATTTTGAGCTATCCAGCGCCAAAGACAGTCAAGGAAGTGCGAAGACTTATGGGAATGTTAGGGTTCTACAAACAATTTGTGCCAAACTATAGTACAATTCTTAGTCCGATAACAGATTTGTTAAAAAAAGCGAGATCTAAAGTTATCTGGACGGCAGAAGCAGATAAAGCTTTACAAGAAGTAAAGGGTCTATTGATTTCTCATCAAATTTTAGCAAATCCAGATTTTAGCCAGCAATTCACAATTGAGTCGGATGCATCAGATGTGGCCGCGGGAGCTGTACTGGTACAACAACAGGAGGGTGTACGGCGACCAATCGCATACTTTTCGAAGAAGTTTTCGGCTACACAACGCAAATATTCAGCAACAGAACGTGAATGCTTAGCAGTCATTTTAGCAATTGAAAGATTTCGACATTACGTGGAAGGAACCCACTTCAAGGTAGTAACGGACGCCCAATCTTTGAAATGGCTTAACCAGGTGAGCATTGAAGGAAATTCGGCAAGACTAGTTCGTTGGGCATTAAAATTACAACAGTACGAAATGACTTTAGAATACAGGAAAGGAAAGCTCAATATTATGGCAGATGCGTTGTCAAGAGCGATACCGGAAGTCGACACATTGACCATAGATCTAGATTTAGAAGCACTCAAAACTAAAATCAAGAATAATGAGGAAAAATATTCTAATTTTAGAGTCATTCGGGATCATGTGTACAAATACGTAAAGTCCCGAAATCCCTCGGATCCAAGATATGATTGGAAGCTCATGCCATCAAAAGCAGATCAAATCAAAATACTAGAAGCAGAACATAATATTGCGCACTTTGGAGCATACAAAACTTTGAAGAAAATACAGGAAAAGTATTATTGGCCAGGGATGGAAGGAGAGGTGAAGCGATACTGTCGAGGATGTGACACGTGCAAGAAATCTAAACACCCAAATACAGCCCGAATACCACCTATGGGGAAACCAAAGTTAGCTGAAATGCCATGGCAAGTTATTTCAGTTGATTTCATGGGACCTTTTCCGCGGTCAAAAAACGGGAATACTGTGCTGCTAGTGTTGACCGATCATTTCTCGAAATTTGTGATTGTACAGCCGATGCGAGAAGCCAAAACTACTGCATTAACAACTTTTTTAGAATCAATGATATTTTTAATGTTTGGCGTGCCGGAAATTTTGATATCGGATAATGGACCACAATTTAAATCAGCGGTGTTTAAAGGGTTAATGACCAAATATAAAGTTAACCATTGGACCAATGCAAGTTACCATCCGGCGAATAACCCCACAGAAAGGGTGAACCGAGTTATCGTCTCTGCAATTCGGGCGTTTTTAAAGGGAGGAGTACAAAATAAATGGGATGAAAATTTACAAGAGATTGCAAATGCAATAAGAACAGCGGTACATGAATCTACCAATTTCACTCCATATTTCATAAATTTTGGTAGAAACTATATTCGGTCGGGAGAAGAGTATGGAGAAATAAGGGAAACAGCTTCAGAAATTGAGTATGACCCTGAAAAAATTAGAGGGGATATGAAAAACATATTCCTTGAAGTGAAAGAAAATTTGAAGAAGGCCTATCAGAGGTATGGGAAATATTATAATTTAAGAGCATCTAAAAATACACAAGATTTTAAATTAGGAGAGATAGTCTTTAAGAAAAATTACACATTATCTAACAAATTAAAAGGTTTCAATTCAAAATTAGCTGAGGCATACACCGAAGCAAGAGTCGTAGCAAAACGCGGAGCTCACTGCTACGAATTGGAAGATATGGAAGGAAAAAAACTGGGAGTTTTCCGTTCAGCAGATTTACAACGGAAATAAAATAAGTTCACCTAAACGGGCACCCATCGGGCTATGATAACATATGAGGCAAAGCCTAGCTGAAATAAAACATACCTGGAGTGATATGCAAAACATATCGAGAAAGGGAAGTAGAGGTTCGAATAAGGTGCGAGTCTGTAGAGGCAACAGATTATGACCAATTATCTACAGCCATGTCCTATATGCTATACTAGGTCGATGGTTGCCTAAAAATTGAATTATGTAATGTGGCAAAGACCATAAATGGTAAACATGTATGGCTCGGAACAGCGTAAGAAAAAAAAATTAATTAAGAAAAAATTAAAAATTGGTAAAATTTTATTGATGGAAAAAGTTGAAAACTGCATTGTAAACCCTAGCACACAGTTTAGGATGCAGTTGAGCAAATGTGGGTTTTGTTTTGATTCCTATTCGTTATGCATAACAAAAGGTCAAGGGCAAGGTCATTCGAAGCACTTAAGCAAAGGAAAAAATAACACAGCACTAACACATATGGAAAAAATACCTGGTATGTACAGTGATTCGCGATTCATTCTCAGCTCTTTGAAGAAAACGAAGAATGATGATGTTGACACAATCCGTACCCCCTTTGCGCATGATGATAAGTAATAAAGATTACTAGAAGAATATTTCGAACAGTATTTGAGGAAAAACCCGTTCAATTTACCGAAGTTAAACGTAGAAAAAACAAAAATCACTCGCGTGTACGAATTCGAACTCCAAAAATCGCGACGGAAACTGTTCGGTATTGGTTGGCAGCTCGGAAGAACTTGGCGATGAAAAGCGAAACGTCACAAGAAAACATCGCAGGTAGGATAAGGATCTATACAAAAATTATGTTGAGGGGTAGGAATAATAAGAAATAAATCCCACCACAGAGGTGAGCCATGGAAAACCCGGCGAAAAGAGTAGGAAATTGGAACATAGTTTAAGGACACTCTCATTTAGTGACGTAATGTATGGGATACCTAGGTAGAAAAAAATCGGACTGTCAGTCGAAAAGGCCGCTTCAGTAAAATCGGTAGTTTCAAGGCGCAGAATGTAATTCGCGCGCGGTTCCGTTTAAGTGGTGACCTTAACAAAAAAAAACAGGTTTGAAAGAATTTTGAGTGGATGCAAAAATTAAAAAAAAACCAGATAATTTCGAATGGTGGTTCGATGAGAGTCTTGGAGGCCGAATATATAGGAAAAAATGAAGAACGGTGGGTCCAAAGCTAATAAATACAAAAAAATCATAACCGATATGAGTTGAAAAAGTGCATGGTTAAAAGATTAGAAGAGAAAAAGATGAAAAAAAAGTGGAGTTAAAACTATTCAAAGTAAATTCGTGTAAATGGAAAGCATAATCATCGATACCAACGAGATTAAAGATGGCCGCCGCCGAAAAAAGTTGAATGAAAACAATATGTAAGTAATTATTTTTTGTATTTAAACTATTGCCGAAATTAGTTGAACGGTAAAAATAAACCGTTAAAAAAAATTTAGAATTTTTTTTCCCAAGTACGGGGGAAATGTAACAAGTTACAAGAAAGCTTATGGAATAGAAAACTGCTAGAATCCAAATCACCTCGCATTGACACATACTTTTGCTAAAGTTCCCTGTTTAGCCAAGACACCGTCTTGTATGGGGAAATAGCTAGGTCTATTCGAGTGCCTTTTAATGTTGCTAGCGCTCCTAGTGGTCACTAGGGAACCACTCATTTCGTTCCAACCGTGGAGCAGAACACATCTGATCGCTGATAAAATGCTGGCAGATAGCCAATCAAATTTTTAACAAGTAAGAGAATTTTTTGAAAAAGGCACTTACCTGTAGTAGTGGATTGAGATACATTTTTTATACTTTCGGGGGGGAACGACCTGAGACTACATTACTGGCTTCTTCTCGAATCGACTGGTATAGTGAACGGTTTGTGCGTTCCATGTGGGAACTGATAGTGAAATATTTAAGTGGTTCCCCGCATAGCATTTCGAAGTTATTCGATATAATTTAAGCCGTCGATACGTTAATGTAAGTATCGGAACTTACCTGAAAAGGAAAAAAAACAAAAATTAAGTTAGTTACAAATTACAGTAATCGAGAAAACGAATTTAACAAATCGTTAAATAAACGTGGTGAGAACGTGAACCAGGCCCGTGTGAGCCGTTTCGGAACCAATCACGTAGGTTATCCTCAAGTAATAAAGGAGTAATTAGGCAATAAAGATAAATTTTTCCAGTGGTGAGTGATTGCAATCGGTCACTGCCAATCGTGTGACCCCGTGGCCATTCCCCGCTCGAAGTTCAGGTAATTGGTGGTCAATTAAATTTCTCAATAGAACCCCGATCAATGTATATCTTTCTTGAAGGACTAACATTCCTTCAAGTGAAGGTGTTAGCAACGGTGTAGGGTTTTGGGTGACTACGGTCGCTCAGCCTGAGCTATTCTACGGCTCTGGGGTTCGGACATAGTGTTCGCCTGCAGAGTTGGGATAGCTCCGTCGCATCGTGGGCCAGCGAAGGATACCACGGCCTTCGCCGAAGATTTGTCGGTCGTCAATTGCCGACATCTTCGACAGTGAACTTCGGAGCAAGCCGAGCCATCGCCAATTGGTTCGGAGTTAGTAGCTGGAGTAAGACGTGCACGCATCAACTTAACCACCGCTACCGCCACCATCGTCGCCGCCACCTCCACCATCATCGCCACCACCACCGCAGGATACCCGTCATCGTGGGAGCAACTCACCAAACATAAGGAAAGCTGAAAAATAAGGTCAGACCCACACATTTCACCACATCAAATTAAATGAACGCATTTTGATAAAATCGATCGATCGTAAATTCTGTCCATTAGCCCTTGTTGGACAGGCACAAGTTTTTGGTGGGACAATTTCCAACTCTTACCGTGAGACCTACCATTTGAACACCAGGAAGATTAGAAACACCGAAACAAAATAACTTGTGCAATTTTTAAATAAAACTAAGTAGCTTCTGGAAACTGAGAGGAGAACTGGTAGTGTTGTTTTTGGGTTGGTTCCTTCTTTTTTTTTACTTTCGGATCAGATGTTTCCTTATAAAGATTTTTCTTAGAGTTTTTGTTTTTAAATCGTGCCAGTTTACAACTCTGTCTACGGTTGGAAGGAATCGCGATCTTTAAAAACCAAACTCGCCTTGAGAGTCTCGTCGGGCATCGAACGACATTGCTACTTCGCATGCAAAACAACTTCTTGTCTTGCTTGGCGCTTTAAGCGGAGTATGTTCCTTCCGCAATCCCATCCACCTAGCAGTGATCGTTACAAAGGAGCAGGAGGAGATTGTTTTTATCGCGAAGTGTATGATATTTTAAAGACTGTTTATGTCGGCTTAAACGGTGAATGTGTGGCTGCTGCTGCTGTTGCTGCCTGGATATCTGGAGCGGAAAGTTAAAATCCCCCGCGGTATTAAGTTACGTATTAGGAGCGAACTAAAACAGAAGCAGCAGCGATAGTCGTTTGGTGGTTGTTTTTATGGTGAAAATATGATTTTACGAAAGCAAATGCAGTGCCAATAAATTGCTAGATTAACTTTTATCCCTTACTTTTGGTTGAGCTTAAGTAAAATCTCATCATGGGAAATCAAAATTAGTTTTGATTTCGCATACGGTGTGCAAAATAAACGAACGTGGTCAAAAGATTGAAAATGCTCTATCGATAACGTTCATCAATTAAATTATTTTCATCTGCTGGAACCCAAACCCGTATAAATAAATAAAGTAAAAACACAAAAAACAAACCATTCTAACAACTGCACAAAAACAGTCAAGCTTAAATAACTGCTCTTAATGAGGTGTTTTATTTGAAATCCCAATAAATTAATGTAATCTTCGTTCACTAAACCTTCCGAAGCCGTTCGCTAAATATCCATTTCGGGGAAATTTGGGTTGTAGTTTATTTTCGTTCTCCTGTCTGTAAATGTTAACCGATTTTGATGATGGTGTAGAAAATTTATTCTTATTACTAATTATTTCCAAATAAAGTCGATATGTATTACCAGATCATCAGAAGCTGGTTCGGAAAGTTTAAGTCCGAAAAATCAATTTTTTTTTTAAATTTTATTTCTGACTTTTTAAACACTTTGTGTTCATTCGAGTCACAAAAAAAAAGATTAAAACTAATTACAACAAAAAAAACTTACAACTAATAAACTTTTCACAAATTATATAATAGAAACGTACATTATTATGAATTGCTCTTTACGTTTCCTGAATCAGTTACTACAAAATTTCTTGAAATTATAAAATTCAAACAGTTTCATTATTCGCACATTTCATTTGCATTTTTTCGTCGTCACTGTCGCTTCTCTTCCTCAAAATCAATTTTATTTTTAAAATACTCATAACTACTGACAGCTTTTCTGTATTTAACTATTACATTGATGTTTGAAATCATTAATAATCCTTCTATCTGACAATGTAAAAAAAATATGTTGGGGTCCAATGAAAGTTTTGACCACTATGACAGATCTTCCGGTAGAAAAAAAATCTTACTTTATAAAAACGACATAAAATTTTGGCTTTGTTTAGCTGTATTTCATTTCCCAATAAACCGATTTTCAAAAATAAAATTTTAATTTCTTGGCGTTAATTTGATTATTATTTTTAAAGAACATTCTGGGTCTGTCAAAATAACCAGTTCATCAGTATATTGGAATAATGATAAAGATGTTTGAAATGTGCGCTTCGGGTCATATTGACCCGAACAGCTTTGGAGGGTTAATAACAACAACACTAATCATGTTCAATGACCGTGCAATATCTTAATGAAATTGACGCCAAAATCAAATTGAAGTCAGACGATATGTGGCATAATTACGTTTCTTCAAGGTAAATGTTTGTAGAAAACTTAGATTTTTTCTTAAACAAAAAATCGATTTCCACGCAATTTAGTTTGTCTACTTTTTGATCTTGAACACCCTTTGAATTACATTTGATTGTTTTGAGCCAGTTTTGTGTAAATGTTGTGTCATTTCAATTCAACCTTTGTGTTATGATTAAACTTTTTTTATCGTTTGTGTTTCTTTTCGATAGGATTTATGTAGGTAGGTATAATTTATTCGTTTTTTTTCGTTTCCGAGACATTCTGTTTATTGTGATTTCGTTTTTTTCTGCTTTTCCCCTTCAATAATTAATTTTTTTTGTATATTATGACAGTTTACCATCTTGCGGCATTCGGGACTATCTTCAAGATAACATAAAATAAAATTGAAATAAAATATTCAAAACACAATCAGTAATCTTTAAAAAAAATACATCAGATTTGTAATCCAAATTAGTTCAAGATCTCTTACAAAGATCTCGAGTTCTTAAAACTTTGAAAAATCGTGAAACTGCAGAAACAACACAAGACTTAAAAATTTCGACGAGCTCAGAGGCCTGAGTCACTCAGTTACTTCAAGTGACTCAGTCACCTGAGGTGACAGTTTTTAGTCACAAACTCCTCAGTCAAAAAGTTATGGAATAGGCCCCTCTAAATATCTATTGCAAACTCTGGAAGAAGATAATATTGAAAAAATAAAAAAAATCTTATATTGAGGATCAATCAATGAAATTCGCAATTTAGCTGTGAGAATGAATTTAGGTTGAAAAAATAATTGAAGTATTGTCAATTGGAAAAAAAAATTGCTGAATTCAAGATATTTACTTTAGTATAGGTTGTTTTAAAATAGAAGAACCTCAGAATCAATAGTTTAAAACTTCAGGTAAATCAGTTAAAAAAGTTTTATTTCGGATTTCAAATCTAAGACTGAAGTTGGAATGGAAACTCAAAAAATAAAATCTGAAAAACTCAGTATTGCGATAGGTCCAGTTTTAGCCACTATAGATTATTTTTAATTGATTTTTGGAAGAAGGGTGTAAAGTATATAAAGTGTAATGCTCACAACAATTCTGCATATTATTATTTCAATAATACCCGGCATTAGCCCGGATATTGCATGGAAAAAAACTAATATGTTTATTTTTAATGGAATGTCTATTTAACTAAAAATTAATGTATTTGCATAATTTTAAAATTCCTCACAAATTATAGAAAAATTTTAACGTTGTGCAATGCAATAAACATGAGAGATGTTTTTATATTCTACCATTTATACAAGGCAACAAAATTTTTACCTTTTCCCGAGGTATACAGAACTTAAGGACTGATTTGGAGGCGCTGATTCCAAATATGTAATAGTTTTTTTTTTAAGCAACTCGTGTTTTCAAAATAAATTTTTGTAAATGGGTCGAAATTCATTTAATCAATTTGTGCACATTGTTGGCAAAACTGTAAAAGATTACAAGGATTTGAAAATTAGAGGTTTATAATAAATGATCGACTTTCCCGAGGATCACGAGTAATTTTGACTTCTTAGGAAAAAGTTATCGGAGTTTTCTTACTGTTTATTTTTTCCAATGGTTAAAAATACAGAAATTTTGACTAAATTTTTATGAAATTTTTACCCAAATTGCTTGGATTCAACCTATAAGTCTAATCGTCTTGCAGTCTTCAAAAAAGCTATATATCTCTGGTTCCGTTTATCTAGGCAGAATCTAAATCCTTGATTTAATGGAAGACAGAAAATAGATTCAAGAGTTGATAGACAAAATCTAGCATATGATTCAAATTCAGAACGCCAAAATCTTCCAAAAACAGTTTTTAAAACTTAGGCATTAAAAAACCGTAAAAATTGTTACATTTTATAATTACGGAGGATATACTTCATAAGAAAAAGTTATGTTTTATTTATTTTAGGGTAAGCATATCAGATGCCACAAGTAGGCATTTCAGTGGACAAGTGAAGCAAGTTATGATTTGGCCCGATTGAAAGAATATTCTGTCCAGGTAGAACGCATTTTCGTGGATTTATTCACATTATTGAAAAATACCAGATTGGGCTTAATTTTGATTAAAAAAAATAGGTGCTCCTCCTCAATCCTGTCCAGATTTTGTTCTAAACAAATATGAAATCAGATTTTGTCAGGTTTTAAAAAGAAATGGTACTGATTTACCAGCCCACAGTGATGCGTTCTTCAATGCGCACTCTAGGGTTAGAGGAGCCCCTAGAAATACCATACGTACTCTTTTAAGAGTACATGTATCAAAACAAGAAATGGGCGTACTGTAAAACGGGGTTACTTTGATCACCGGGGAAACTTTGACCAACAATAAATTTTAGCACATGATCATCAGCAACTCATTCTTTAGTTTGAATTTTTGAAAACTGTTTTCTACATTTGAAAGCATATTTATTGAGTATCAAAAAGGCAAAATTTGGTTTGTATTTGAATTATTTTTCTGTTCGTAAAAATGTAATTTCAAAATCCTAAAATATCTTTGTTTTCTAAGGCTCGCAAACAAAGAGCTCTCCTGATGATATCAAAAAGAATTTAGATGCAAACGGGTTGTTGAAAGTGAAAGATAAAACTTTTTTTCTTTGTATATGTATATTTAAAGTGCTATTTTTATAGTCATTTAGTGATAAATTTTCTATTTAAAAAAAATAAGGACATTTTCCAAAAATAAGCCCGTATTGGACAAATGGATAGGAATCCTATCAAATGATTAACTTTGAGGAAAAAAATAAAATGGAAATAGAAGGAGGGCCTAAAGAAATGTAGGAAAGAAAATTTCATTTGTATTTTGTAGCTCAAACTATTTAACAATTAATTTAATTTTTGCCTCTAAATGTTTGCACCTTAATAGATCTTTTTTTCGATTTTAAATGTTTTTGAAAGAAAACTTTAAAAAGCCAAGTAAAATTTATAAACTTGCATTTGTAAATATTATGGAGGTGTTTTGTATCCTTTATGATCAAGAAAACTCGTAAAAACCGTCGAAAATATAGGCTGACCAGTAGACTGCCCCAAATTTGTATGGGAAATTCAAAACCTGTGAAATGTTATACGCTGCAGGCTAAAATTGATCCTAGGCCTAGTACTAGATCTCATGCCAAATTTAGGCCAGATCGGATCACGGGAAGGGGTCGCTCAACGAGCCTGAAGTTTGTATGGGATTTTGAGACATTTTGTTCGGGAGATACATGAAAAACCAGTTTTTCATCAATAACTTTGGTTCCCGTCGGCCGATTTCTTTCAAAAACGGGTTTTCTTAAAGCCTAAATTATGAAAAACATTTCATCCGAAAACTGCATATCGATAAGAGTTAAGACAAAAAAGTTATTAGGCTTCCAAAATGGGCTAACTTTTTTAAGGATGGTATTCATCACTGTAAATGAGTCGGGGCGGTCGAACTTGTTGACGCCTCATTAGCAGTGATGAATACCACCGTAAAAAAAGTTAGCCCATTTTGGAAGTCTAATAACTTTTTTGTCTTAACTCTTATCGATATGCAGTCTTCGGATGGAATGTTTTTCATAATTTAGGCTTTAAGAAAACCCGTTTTTGAAAGAAATCGGCCGACGGGAACCAAAGTTATTGATGAAAAACTGGTTTTTCATGTTTCTCCCGAACAAAATGTCTCAAAATCCCATACAAACTTCAGGCTCGTTGAGCGACCCCTTCCCGTGATCCGATCTGGCCCAAATTTGGCATGAGATCTTGTACTAGGCCTAGGATCAATTTTAGCCTGCAGCGCATAACTTTTTCGAAAGTCGGGTCATTTGGGGCACTCTACTGACCAGTGTTACCCCAAAGCATCAGATTCAAAACAGAGACGAAATCGACTTTTAAATCAAATTTAAAGTAGTCTTATCTATTTCTTATCTATATCTGCATCCTTGTTTTACATTCATAGGAGTCCAGTATTGGTTTTAAAAATATGAAACATGCCACATTCCCTTTTACAAAAAAAATAATCGAAAAATATTGAAAAAAAAGTGATCAATATTACCCCAGATTACGGTGCTCTTGTTTTTTTGTGAAATTTCACGAAATATGTATACTAGACCGCTGCAAAAAATGACTTTTTGGTTCCATATGTTTTTTCGATGCCTTTTGGGCCACCAAGAATCAGTGTAAAATTTGAGATGATTTGGTTGATTCCTGAGTTAGCGCAACGCGTTTAAATTTTGTATGGAAATTTGTATGGAAGAAGAAATTTTTGCACATTAAATCATCCAGAAAAGATCCAAATCCAAATAAGATTGAAATGAAGTTGGTTATCAATTTTTAGTTTTGACTATTCTTAAACTTCATTTTTTGCTGACATGACAAGCAGCTAAGAATTTCATGAAAAAAGTTATAACCATTTCAAAATAAAAAATCTGAATCTATTGAAAAGTATTTAAAAATATCAGATTTTGCTTGCTAGACCTTCTAATAATTTCATGAAATATTTTCGCAAATGTTATACAAATTAATAAATTTCCTGGCTATGCAAAGCAGTTTTTTGAGATTTTTGATTCTCATCCTGCGGATTAACAGCTTTCAAATAAGCAGTCAAAAACGCTTAAATTAAAAATAAAAATTTTAAAAACAAAAATTTTGTATTACATCGAATATTATTCCTGGGGTAAAAGTTAGGTTTGTGGTTTGTTCACATGATTTGTACTGCAAGAATCAAGGAATATTTTTCATTCAAAGTTCTATTTTTTAGATTTTTCAGTACAGCTCTGACGATTCTTGAATGAAAAATTTTGATTTCTCATACAAATTTCCATACAAAATTAAAACTTGTTGCGCTGATTCAGGACTGGATGGATCGCTTCCAAAAATTTTATTGCTATTTCTGGCAGCAGAAACAATCAAAAAAAGTTATGGGAGGTGTATAAATTTAAGAATTTGAAATTTTCATACAAAGCTTGCAGCGGTCTAATGTATACTCTTTTCATGAGAGCTTTTGAATCATAAAAATGAACTTGTTTGTTTCAGTTTATGAAATATGGTTTCCATATCGTATATAGGAAATACGAAAGAAATACAACTTACAAAAACTTCCAATTCCTTACCTCAATATGCCGTACTCACGAAGGCATCTTTGAATCATAATTTACAGTTTTGAGTAAGATTAACCCTAATGGGTTGAACTTTTATAAAAATAATGTAATTTACAGTTATCGTAATAAGCGCCTTAGAGTATGCAATTCCCCGAAAAGTTATCAAAGAGCTCAAAAACAATACAGATCCCGTTCGATTTTTACTACACGCATGTGAATTGTATGATGTCAAAATTGAATATTGCCAAAATCGAACGGTATTTTTGTCACTTTTTTATGTCAGAATATTTAAAATTTAGAGAGAACATAATTTTAGCATTTTTTTAAAATTTGGCTCAATTTTCAATATCTGTTTTAAGCAGTAAAAAAACGAAAAATTATTGTTTTTACTGTTGAAAACCAATATAATTGGGCCAAAAAAAAAGCTTAATTCATGTTTTACATAAATTTTGATTAATTTGAATTGAAAATAAAAAGTGACAGAAAACATGGTTTCTGGATGATGCGAAAAACGAACGGTTTTGCACGGATATTGCCAAAATCGAATGTTGCCAAATTCTAACTCTGTATTCTCAAATGATTTGTAGCGAACAAATCTAATATGAAGTTGGCTCGAAGGAAGTATACTCGCCTGAAACCTCCTTTTGAAATCAAGTATTTAATCGTGTTTGGTGTTGCTTGTCAGGATAACATCAAATATTACTTTTCTTTCGAATAATCAAACTCAGCCCCTGACATTCTGCTTTTTCATTATTTGAAAAACACTTTAAGAAAAAAAATATATCATTTACGTCATATCATATCTAAGCTTTTCAAAAAATTTACACAGCATTTTCGGGCTTGAAAAATTTGGCAATTAAATCCAAAAAACCTGACAAAATTCAGACATTGGACTTTGAAATTTTTAATTCATTATATAGGTTAGATTTACTAGGAAATCACTATAACTAGGCTTTTCTTAGGAAAAACGAATACATAAAAAATAGTTTTTATTGACTCACAGCAGTGGTATTCAATTCAAATTTTACATTTCCAAAATATGCTTGCACGTGTATTTTGAAAAAAACAACATCAAAAAACAAAACACTATGAAAAGAAGTGTTTTTTAAGATTTTGATTTTTCGAAAAATCTGGCAAACCCGGATAAACCAAGCAATCTGGAATGCAGTTTTTTGTATTTTACAAAGTTTTCTTTACTCTTTTGGATTTTTTATTATTTTTGCAGTGTACATACCCTAAACGTATGATAGAGCGAACTTATTCGAGATACTACTTCAGGAGGACCCCTGTAGCTGTATATTTAACGGTCGAATTCTGATTTGCTAGTTTTGAGTTCCTTTCCTAGATTTCTGAAACTTAAAGCATTATGAAACAAGTGATGTTAATTGTTCATCCAAAGAAAACAAGATTATTTTTATGAAATACTATGTATTCCATATATTCCAGTTCGTTCATTGGCACTGCAAAATGGATTTAAAATATGAAAAAAATTATTTTTTTTTTTCAAAATAAAATAGATCATTGCATATTAATACTTAAAAACAAAACAATCTTTGATTGGATATTTTTGTGATTTAAAGTTATAATAACGCACAAAAATATCTGATTACACTAGTTTACAGCATTTTTGAACTCAGTAAACTGAAGGTCATTTCCAATGTGAAATCGGGCGCTGAATCCAAAAATGAAATTCAAAAAAATCTTAGTACAACCGTTTTTGAGTTATGCTCCAAATATGAAATTTCGAAAAAAATAAAAAAGTTCTTGTACTTAGATTAAAATATCTCGAACGGCATAACAGTAATTTGAAATCCCTCTTTTGCATATTGAAGGTAAGTAAGTTTTCTATCGATCATCTGAACACTGGTTTTGCGTTTGACTTACAGTATTGTTGATATTAGTGACTTTATGAGAAAAAAAATTATAAAAAACGCATTTTTTTAAAGAAAATTTTGTTTCAACGAAAGTTTTAGACTCGATGGTAGCATTTAAAAAATCTAATTTTCTTTTGTGCTTAAATGTCAATTTAAAACAAAGATTTCAAGTGGTTATTTATCAAAATTGGTTGAAAATTGAAGAAGTTATGGCTACTTTACCATAACTGAAATTTTCGGAGTTTTTAATAATTTAACGAACCGCAGTACACTTATCATAGTATAGGAAGAACGAAACATGATAAATCTCACTCGCTCCAAGTCAAAATTTTTTATTAGCTTACCAGAAGGTCATGTGCCAAGTTTAAGGAAGATCTGACCATAGGGAGGGGTTGCTTAAGTCTCAAACGTGAATAGAATTTTGAGGTATTTTGCCAGGAAGTTACGAAAAATACTGGTTTTTCATCAATAACTTTTTTCATCACTAGCTGATTGTTTTTTATGGTTGATTTTCTTAAAGCCTAAGTCGAGACAAATATTTCACCCGAAGACTGTTACTCGATTGGATTTGAAACAGAAAAGTTATTGCGGATTTTTTAAATGCTACCATTGAGTCTAAAACTTTCGTTGAAACAAAATTTTCTCTAAAAAAATGCGTTTTTTATAATTTTTTTTCTCATAAAGTCACTAATATCAACAATACTGTTGGTCAAACGCAAAAACAGTGTTGAGATGATCGATAGAAAACTTACTCACCTTCAATATGGAAAAGAGGGATTTCAAATTACTATTATGCCGTCCGAGATATTTTAATCTAAATACAAGAACTTTTTAATTTTTTTCGAAATTTCATATTTGGAGCATAACTCAAAAACGGTTCTACTAAGATTTTTTTGAATTTCATTTTCGGATTCAGCGCCCGATTTTACATTAAAAATGTTGGTCAGTTAATCAAGTTCACGATTTTTTTAAAATTTTGTAAACTAGTGTTATTTACTAAATAAGTAATCCAACTGTCAAATTCAACTTGTATCTACATTCAACACATGTATGTTTTCATTTTCGTAATGTTGATTTATATTTTATCTAAATTTCTAAATTTATTCTTTTTTTCAGGGTTATACAGGGTACATCTTAATCTTAACCTTACGGCAGTTCTCACGAAAAAACCGGAGTCATCCATATTATCGGAACATGAATTCCTCATCAAAATAATTCCCATAGTTTTACGACATTGAAAAACAACTTCCTCCGAAAATTCCTACCGTAATGAATAGACCGTGTCAGCCCAAAAGGGCGTACGTGCCCAGATTTGCTCAGGTTTCGTGTTTGGAATTCATTGGTTTATCTGGTTCCTGAGCGTTTTTTCCATTTTATTTTCAAAAAGTGAAACAACAAAAGGCTCATGAATGAATAGCTACAACTTTATCCGCAGGCAACGCGACATGCCGCTGCTAGGATGCCGAAATAGGATAAAATTTTCAACAAGCTCAAACCATGGATCTAGACCGGATTTACACACCGGAAACCGGAAGAGCTTGTTAGGCGGGGGAGGAAGGCGAAGGAAAAATTTGCACACGCTGCCACACTTCCAGCTGGGAGGTTTTCGAAGATCACCACCCTTAGAAAAAAAACTCTAATCTAGCCTTGATTTTTCTTCTTTTTCTCTCTCCAGCAAACAACCCCCGGATGAATTTTTCTTGTAAAGCGCCCCCGGGGAAGAGCTTTAGTTGTAACCGAAGGGATCTGCACACAAACATCTCGTACCCATTCGCCATTTTTCGAGCAACGGAAGGAACAAAGAATAAGGAGATTTCAAAACCCGGTTCGAGATGAAAGTAAAAGTGGCTGGGGTTTTTTTCCCAACCCAACACACAAAAAGTACACCCACATCCACATGAAACGGAACATGAATAATTGATGAGAAGCACGCGAAGCTCATACGCATGAAATATGCAGTGAACGCGCGTGTACGAGACATTTTTTGGGCCGTTACAATACATTATTTTTTTATTAGCCCGTTTTGCTCCATAATTACTGTCGTCGCTCGTCTCGTTATCGGTCTCGGCTCTTTGTCGAACTTGTTGTGAATTGGGAAATTCGCTCGTCCTAAGCATGGAAATTTTGGCACGGTTTGGATCTCGATTGAGTTATTAAAACAAAAATAAAATTAAATTGGGATTTCCATTTGAAATTTAACATTCCGATGCGTTTGAATTTGCAAGCTTTAAACTATACCGGTGTATTTTGATATTAAATTTTAGAATACATATTTACAATAATTGAGCATGTTTTTGTATTCAAATGTAGTCTTCTTGATGAAAAAACTTGCAAGATACTCTTTCCGCAAAAAAAAAAACAATAAACTCCAAGACATCTCTCTTCCAAGGAGTCAATTTTCCCACGCAACCATTCCATCTTGAGCTAGAGAGAGGTTGTTTCACTTGTCGCATCACATTTTCGTCATGTTTTGCTACATGATGTTTGCTTTCTGTGTGCCCGACTGTATCAACATTTGCCACCCATCAGCCATTTGTCTGGTCGTCGCAGCGGAGATTTTCTCTATGGCAGTTTCCTTGCGAAGGGGGGAAAAAGTGAGCGTAAAAAAACAGAAAATAAATTCACGACCCTACCAGAGCTCCAGCAAAGTTCATATGTATAACATATGAGAACTAGTGGCAACTTTCGGTGAGTTGTCACCTCGTTTTCTTGCTGTTCCTGTCAGGAATAACTCTGCTGTAGTAGGTAAATTATTCCGAATTTCAGTCATGATTTGAGCCAAACATATGTTAAGCATGCATACAGAGAGACGTGGTTCAATGAATGTTAACCTTGACGACTTGACATCTTGAAATCGAGGGCTGGTTTTAACAAAGATAATGTTTTTTTACAGTTCTAATGAGGCGTTTTTATACGATGATCTTAAACCGTTTACTTCTTAGATCTCCAAATTATGGTTTTCTCGAATAGTTTTGATTCACATTCAAAAATGTTTTTGAATTAATATTGATTTTAATGCTGGAAAGAGTGCCCCAAATTTGAACGGGAAATTCAAAACCTGTAACATCTTATGCGCTACTGACTAAAATTGGTCCTAGGACTAGTACAAGCTCCCATGTCAACTTTTGGCAAGATCGGACAACGGAAAGAGGTCACTCAACGAGCCTGAAGTTTCTATGGGATTTTTTGACATTTTGTTCGGAAGAAATTTGACAACTTAGTTTTTCATTAATAATTTTGGTCTCCTTCAGCCGATTTCTTTTAAATATCATTTTTCAAGCTTAAATTATGACAAATTTTGCGTTCAAAGATCGCTTTTTTGATAAATTTAAGATAAAAAATATATTTGACTTAAAAAAAAGGCTAACATTTCTAATCTAATCATCACTGTTATTTAACACTCAATCTGAAACGCGTGCCATTTCGTCGAATACAGAAATCTTTCAACCGATTCAGTTGCGTTTAATTGCAAATTCAATAGATTTTTCAAATATTTGGTTTTAGATAATATGAAAATAATAGGGAAGATTTGGAATACTTGATTCCCGTTTCCTGTTTTCATCACATTTTTTACAGAAAATTAAACCCCCCATATTTTTCGTTGCCAATTCGCAGGAGCTTAGTTTTAAGATTATAATCAACTTTTGTTCAACTAAAAACTTAATCGTTAAGGAGAATTTTTGACATTTTTTTCCTTAAATTGCATAACTACAGAGGCTAAGGAACACGACTTTCAGGAATTACTCGGCTATATTTTTTATACACACTTCAAAATATGTATCCTAAATTTTTAAATATTTTGTGACTGATTCATAGCTACAACATTTTTTTTATAAATCTTTCCAAAATTGTTTCACAAATAGCTGAGACTTTTTTTTTTCGAAGGATGCTCTGTAGCAAAATAACAAATCACAAATTTCTCAAACCGAAAAAGTACTAAAAGTCATGTTCCTTAGTGAGGCTGACCAAGCTAAAATGTCAGTCAGTATCGCATGACATAGAAATTCAAGCAGTAATAAAGTTGACTGATATTGGCTGTCTGACAATGATCATTTGCAACTCTGTTCCCTAGCCCCAGTAGCCAGGCAGTTTTTGAAAAAAAAAATTTAAAAAATTGCCTCAACGATAAAGTTTTTCGTTAAACGAAAGTTGTTTATAATCTTGAAACTAAGCTTCTGTTAATTTTCAATGGGGGTTTTTTTAGAGGGTTAATTTTCTCTTAAAGATGTGATAAAACAGGAAACGGGAATCAAGTATTCCAACTCTCCTCTACAGTTTTGCCTGAACTACTCTCCAAACTTTTTAATGTTAATATTAACCAAAAGCAAATATTTGATTAATCTAAAGATTTCGCAATTGAACGCAACCAAACTGGTTGCGTTAAAATTTCTGTATTCGATGAAATGGCATGCATTTCAAATTGAGTGTTCCGGTCGGGGCAGTTGAACATTTTTATACCTCATTAACAGTGTTGAATAGCATCCTATAAAATGTTGGCCCATTTTTGAAGCCTCATAATTTTTTAATCTTAACTCTATCAAAAATGTGATCTTCGAATACAATATTTGTCATAATTTAAGCTTCAAAAACCGTATTCAAAAGATATCGGCCGAAGGAGACCAAAGTTATTGATGAAAAACTGATTTTTCATGTTTCTTCCGAAAAAATATCATCTCATACAAACTTCAGGCTCGTTTAGAGACCCCTTCCCGAAGTTCTAACTGGCTTAAATTTAGCATGGGATCTTGTACTAGTCTTAGGACCCATTTTTAGTCTGCAGCGTATAACTTTTCCAAAAGTTGGGTCACATGGGGCACCCTATTGATATTCTCTCTGGAGCCATGACTTTTGCAATTTGCATAAACTATTCATTATAATAGTTATTGAGTACACAATTCGTCCTGGGCTTTTAATTTAATTTCACATCATGGAACAGTTGAAATGCTTGAATTGTGAGTCTGTCATGACATTCACATTGTTTTCAAAGTGTTTGAAAATAAACAGAGCTTTTATGATATTAACAAACTTTAAGAATATTGGATATTAACAGAGCATTTGCAATCAAACTTTGGACGTATTTTTTTCTTTTTTTTTCGAACTTCTTGTTGAATTATCTTGTAAATACTTGTAAGAGCCAAGAAACCAAGATCGAGGCGTATTCTTCATGGTCAAGTAAAGATTTTGATTACAGTTTTAAGTCCCTCTCATCCTCTCAGGAGTTCTCATAAATTGAAAAAAAAATTACTGCTTGAAAATTTTTAGGTGGTCTTTTAATGAAAATTGGTCATCAGCTTTTTTGACACAAATCTGGTTTCTAAAACAGAAATACCCCTGAAGCTTTATTTTTAATACGAAAGGCTCTAAAAGAAAATCAATATGAACTACAAATCCATTCGATTAATTTCCACTAATTTCTATCAAATTCAGATCACAAAATGATTGTTTTCAGGGATTGTCGAAGTTTGAAGCTGAAAAGGGATCTCTATAAGCAAGGTCGTTTTTTGCGGTGTGGGGAAATCCCAAAAAAAAAACAATATTTTATTTTCTGAAGCAAGAAACAAGAAACCCGAAAATAACAAATCGAAATTTAAAAATTAGTATAAAATCTAAAATAATTATTCAGGGGGCCCCTTGGGAATCTGTAAATATTTACTCGTTTGACATATAACCCTGAGCCATATTAATCAATATCTTGTATGGCTATTGGGTTGGGTTCCAAAATACTGTCCTGTGCACAATTTCAGCTCAATTATACTTGATTTAGGGGTGCCTCAAACCGCTCAATGTTTCAGTTTTTTTACACTCAAAAATTATCAAAAGGAGTACCGGAGGAAATCGGAAAAATCGAAATTTTAAATTCCAAATGACTTACGGATGCATGAAACGTCGAGAGTTGGTTGTATCTCGAAGAAAATCTTTTTGTTCAGTAATCCACATTCTTAGTCCCATAAAATCGATTTTTGACAAAATTTTTTTCGAGATAACCCAAATTTTGACGGTTTACTCATTTTTAAGACCGCAGCCGCAGCTCGTGGCGTAGAGGATAGCGTTCAAGTCTCCTAAGCCAGTGGGCATGAGATCGAATCCTGATCACGGCATAAATGGTTCACTTTCTGTGGGTTGGTGGTTTTAGCATTTGTAAGATGTTAGCCATCATATTAAGAAGAGTTAAGAAAAAAGGGATCTCTTCGAGGAAACATCAAGTTTCATTGAGATCCTGTATGTGTTTGTGTTCGTTTTAAAAAAAGTCATTTGGCTTCAAAGTTGAAACTATGATTTTTTTTAATTCCCTTTGTTTCGGTTTGTTTTTTTTTTGCCCTAAAAAAACCGAAACTTTCAGCGCTTTGAAGCATCTCCAAAACTAAGTTCAATTGAGCTAAAATTGAGCAAAGGTTTGCGAATTTTGACATGTCCAATTTGGCTGGCATCCTAATGGCTATGTTGTGAGTGAGAGACAAGAAAATGTTTTAAATTTTATCCTCGAATTGTTAGATTTTGATAGCTTCCACTGTATGGCTAGCTCTCAAGGTCTTACAAAATAGGTTCTAAGAGATTTATTTTATGAAATAAACAAGAATTGTGATTGTTGAGTGGATTTTTCAAACCTAAGAATTGATTTTAGACAGAAAAAAACTGAAAGGAATAAAGGGAAAGATACTTTTAGTTGAAGTCACTACAATTTTGTAAAGGGAAAACTTTACGTAGTTTTAAGGAAAAAAAATGACAAAATTTGCATCGTGAAGGAATATTAAAACTTATAGTTTTGAAAAATTATTTATGTTATGCTGCATCTATGTTTGTAGAAAATTATGGAGATGGTTTTTTTTCCTATCAATTTTTGTGATGAGTTGTAGAGAGTGTTTGGAGATGAAAAAACCTCACAGAGATAATTAAAAAAAAAAACAATTTATTTGTTTCGATTATAGTTATTTTAACATCTTCATGGCATTTGTGACTTTATATCAACGTTGTAGTTGGCGGACAGTTATTGAAAAACTTATCCGGTACAATTGTGTTTGATGTTTACTCCTGGACTCGAACTCGCGGATATCGGCTCAGGAAGCAACTGACTTCCCAACTGAGCTATATCCGATTTCAAGCACAAGAGTAAACATCGAACACAGTTTATGCGGATGATTTTCGAAAAGTGATAACATAAAACTACAAGGTAAATAAAAGTTCATATTTTATTTTTTTATTAATAAAAATTCATGTTTGTTTTTGATTTTGAAGAAATTTTTTTTTTAAGTTAAACTAGCTTGTTCCAAGTTTTAGCTTATAAGCTGAAATGTTCAACTAGGTTCCTTTCGTTAAAATAAAAGTTTGAACTACAAATGTATGCATACATCATTTTTGCTTTGAAATAAGCGCATTAATCTGTTGTAATTTGGCTCAAATTTTGTATTTTTTACATAGTGTGAAAAACTACAGCTCACATTCTAAATCATAAATTTTTATTTTTATTATGTCACTGAATTTGCTAAGTTGAGAACTGATCCTGAACTTTTATTAAATCAAACTTCTAGATTTGAATTTAGGTTGTTAAAAGATTTTCTCATTACTAATTATGCTTAACGCAAATAACCAAAAGTTGGTTAAAAAGTGTCTAATAAAAAATAAATATAACGCTCAACTACTTTATTTGTACTAACAGAGCATTTTCATCCGAAAAAAGTAATCAATCAATGTTTTCCAAATTTTGACAAAATATTAAATTCTGGGTTTTTTTTCCATTGACCATTTATAGAAATTATTCTTCATACAAGAAACATCATCGTTTAATTTATATCTTTATGATGTGATCTGCGGGTTGTGAAAAGTGATCGTTATTTATATTAGTAGGTAAGTTTCAATTCGATTTTTGTTTTAGATTTTCCAGAAATTCCAATTATATTTTCATACGAGGATTGGGGTTTTATGTCAAAATCCGATTTGAAACTTTCGTTCAAAATTTTATTATTATTGCTGTTATTATTAAAAAATCTAAGTGTATTCTTAAAGAAATATTTCAACTCTGAATTACAAAACAATTAAAAAAAAATTCTAAAAAATTTGCACTTTCAATCTAAAATTTTATCGTGCATTCCCGTTCAAAATACCGTAGGAAGAGATATGCATCTGATTCTTTTATGTGGCACATATAATTGCAAACTTCTCAAGCCCAAGTTTTAATTTCAATATGCGCAGTAGGGTGGCTCTTATCTAGATGGAAATTTTAAAAAGTAAAATGATCCTCTCATTAAGATAACCAACTTTGCATAATTTTACTACGATTGAACAACCCCCCTAGGCTAATCTCAAACGAATATAAATTTGAAAAAAAAAATTGAATAAAAGCTAAATAATTCCATTAAAAAAATCATAATTCATTTTGACAAATTTCAAAACTTGATTAAAGAAAAAATTTGTCTTGGAAAAGTCTTGGAACAACTTTCTTAACGGTAACAATGAGTTTTCGATTGAGCAAAAAAAAGTAAAAGACCTTTTTGTATATTTTTACCACACATTTTGTATGAGGATATTTTTCATTTGAGATATATGAGAAATCTATATATATAAAAATGAATTTCTGTCTGTCTGTCTGTCTGTCTGTCTGTCTGTCTGTCTGTCTGTCTGTCTGTTCCCTATAGACTCGAAAACTACTGAACCGATATGCGTGAAACTTGGCAGGTGGGGGTATTGGAGGCCGGGAAAGGTTCCTATTGTGGTCTGAGATCCCTCCCTCTCTCATGAAGGGGGGGAGGGTACTCCCAAATAAAAGACAATTTTGTGCATAACTCGAGAACCAATCAAGCAAATGGTATCAAATTTGGCATGGGGTGGTATTTGGGAACGAGAAATATTTCCATGAATATAAGGTACCCCACCCTCCTCTCTGTGGGGTGATAGGAAGGGGGGGAGGGAGGCTACCTTACAATTTTTCATATAACTCGAAAACTAATCAAGATATTGGAACCAAATTTGGCATGGAAAGGTATTTGGATACGAAAAATATTTCAATGGTTATTTGAGACCCCTCCCTCTTTCCAGTAGAAAGGGGGAGGGGGCCTCTTTCATAATTTTCTACATAACTCGAAAACTAATAAAGCCAATGGAATCAAATTTGGCATGGGAAGGTATTTGGATACGAATAATATTTCTATGATTATTTGAGACCCCTCCCTCTTTCCAGTAGGGAGATATAAAGGGGGGAGGGCCCTCTTTTTATTTTTTTACGTAACTCAAAAACGAATCAAGCAAAAGGAACCAAATTTGGCATGGGCGGATATTTGGGAATGTGACATGTTCTAATGATTATTTGAGACCCCTTCCTTCTTCCAGCGGGGAGAATGGAAATAGGGAGGGAAGTTTGATACAATTTTTATTGCATAACTCAAGAACTACAACAGCAAATGGAACCAAATTTGGCATGGAACGATATTTGGGTACGAGAAATGCTTTTAAGAATATTTGGTTCCCTCACTCCTTCAAAAAGGTGGATGAGAAGGGGGAGAAGAGGTCTCCCTTACAATTTTCAGTATAACTGGAGAGCTGATCGAGCAAATTGAGCGAAATTTGGCATGTGAGGGTATTTGGATACGAGAAATGTTTCTATTATAAATAGAAGACTCACTTTTTCCAGCGGAAAGATATAAACGGGGAAAGGGGGGCTTCCATACAATTTTTTTGCATAACTCGAGAATTAATAGAGCAAATGAAATTAAATTTGGTATCAAAAAGTATTTGAGTACAAAAAATACTTTTGTGAATATTAAGTTCTCACCCCTCCATTCAATGGGGAAAACGGAAGGGGGATGGTACTTCCTTTCAAGTTTATGCATAACTCAAGAATTTACAACGCATAAAAAATTAAATTTGGCATGGGATGGTA
This sequence comes from Uranotaenia lowii, assembly GCF_029784155.1. Classification (NCBI taxonomy): domain Eukaryota; kingdom Metazoa; phylum Arthropoda; class Insecta; order Diptera; family Culicidae; genus Uranotaenia; species Uranotaenia lowii. Next base: position 107,784,462 of record NC_073693.1, on the reverse strand, counting down.
GTTCAATACGAGATTTTTTTATGTCAAACAATTCCTTTTTTGCAGTGGGATGATAGAATTAGGAATAAAGGAAGGGAAGAGGAAAGCTTACATTTAACCTTTTTTTTACAAAATCCGAGAAATGGACAAAACTTAACATGGAAAATCATTTTGGTATGATTCTTGGATTATCCGACACACCATCCTCCTTTCACTGAGTAGGTACATAAATAGGAGAATGGAGGTAAGCCCGATACAATTTTGTTAGCATAAGTTCTCAATTTATGCTAACGAAGCCAACAAATGGAAACAAATATGTCATGGAAAGATATATGGTTACGAGATATGTTTCTACGATTGTTATAGACCCGCATTACAGGGTAGAGAGGAGTAGAAAGGAGGGGGATCATATGAATTTTGTTGTAAATCTTAAAAACTTTGATATAAGAGGATTTTTGGGAACGAACAAAAATGGGTATGATAATAAAAGATCACGATCTTCTGCAAAATAGGAGGTGAAGGGAAGGACAGGGGGGCTCTTATCAGTTTTTTAGCATAAATCCAGAATATAACAAGCAAAAACAACCATATTTTATAAGTTAGATTGTTTGCGTATAATTAATTTGAGACACTCCTTTTCAATGGCGAGGCTTAAAGATACATATTAAAATTATCAGATCTTTAACACAAATTTATTAATCAATATTCAGAATATTAGTTTAAGTTATCTTTGTGTGACAATTCGAAACTCCAGCTGCAGCTCTTATTTTAGAGCGGTTGCTTATGAATTATGTTAAAATTTGATTTAAAATAATACCAACAAAACAATAAAAATTTGAATAAATTCTGAAAATATCATTTGATTTTGAAAGGTGTTGCAAAGCACACCGGGTCAGCTAGTCAAAAATAAATGAAAATTAACTGCAACTTTCTTGCTTAGTTTATTTCTTTATCGATAAACTTTCTCCTTATCTGAAAAACTTGAAAAGAGAACATTCAAAATTGTGTTTCGAAGAATGTAAAAATGATTTGATTAAGCATTTCTCATTGCTCATGAAAAATTTCGAAATAATATTAAATAGTCAAGTGGTTGACTAAGGCTTAATTAAGCCTTATTGCTACACAAAATTTTAACATTGCTTAATGACGGAAATAAAAAGAACCTCTTTCAAATGTTTTATTTTAAAGAGATTGATCGTTTGATTGCTATGCAGCAAAGCTGATTGGTTTTCCACCTTTGTTTATTTTTATTTCTCCACGGTATGCGGATTTTTTTTCCAGTGTTTCTTTAATCCGTGAAGTTACAAAGATTGATTTCTTAATCGATGATTCCTCTTTCATGGATTCTTCTTACATCATTACTAATTTTTAGCTTTTAGATCATAGTTTGACCTTTTATTCCAAGTGTGTACGTGATCGCAAAACTGCCATCCAATATTTGGTAGCTTCAGGAGAAGAAGGAGCCAAATATCGGATGAAGTACAAATAAGGTTGCCAGATTGCCAGGTTCTTTCCAGGTTTGCCCGGTTATTTGAACAAAATTTGGGAATAGTCCGGTCCGGTCCGGTTGCTTAATTTTATTGAAAAAAGCCTAGATTTTGACCAGTATCATGCACTTTATTTAACAAATCAAATTGAAGAAAAGTATGTTTGTGTTTTTTATGCGTCCAAATTTTTGAAGCAAGTGTTATAAAAATAATCATGAAAGGTTTTCTGGAAGCTTTCAATACGATTTGAAATGTTTTTTTTTATTAATGGTTGGATTTTTGCTAAATTTGACCAGATATTGCTCGGATTTTTAATCGACATTTTTAAAATCAAATGTTCGGAATTTTAGATAAAATAGCCCGGATTTATTCGCTCTGAATATGTGCTCAAAAAATGTTGGCAAGCAATTTTGACAAGCAATTTCGGCATGGAAATGCTCCAAGAGCATTTGATTGTTTTTTTTTTTTGGGTTTACTCTGAAAAGTTTTTGATTTTGGAAGCTTAATTTATAAATTTATTTCATATGGTTCGGGCTACGGGCTACCGGGTACTTATTTATGACCAACACTTTAACATAGTAAATATGTTTATGTTTTAATGTAAATCTTTATTTTTAAAATGTTCAGAATGGAGCTGGCGGGGAGGTGGAGGGGGGAGGTCGGCACGTTATCCAAACATACGAAAAAATTGTGCCTAGAAGTGTGTGTGGTGTTGCATTGTTTCCAGAATTATTTACGATTGATTAATTGGATCAAGATAGATTGGGAAGTGGATGCTAGGTTTCAACGAAGTTGGGAAATATGGGCCACATGGGTTTCTCAGGCTACATAAACTCCAGAAAGCTCAAATTTTGTTTTATAATAGTGTGATAGTTGATCTATCTAACGCAAAAATTTTGATCAAAAAATATCATCAGAGTAAAAAGTTATGGAAGTTAAAAGTCGAAGTGACAGTGCGCGTGCTTCCAATTTCTATACAATTATGAACGGTACTGTATATTGGGTAGGAATATTATTTGAGTTAACTGAATTTCAGTTTATAAAACAGCAATCACATGTGAGGCACTTAAAGCCGTAAGGGTGTAAAAAATTACAAAATTTCTGGGAATCTCAATCTCAAAATGATAGGATAGGGTTTGGAAAACAAACTTTTCTTCAATGCTTACTAAAATAATCCTGTTTAGAGGTTCCGCAAAAGCGATTTTTGAAAAAAATTGGGTTTTTAAATTTTTACAAAATTATATATTTTAAATATTATTTATTTTGTTCATAATCAAGAATACACGTAAAAAAATAAAAATGGCCCAAATTTGTTTCAAAATTCAAAACTAGCAACCTATTTTCTGAAAAAAAAATTTCGTTCATAATTTTTTTATTCAACTGATCAAAATGTGTACATAGTAAAAAGTTTTTTTCATGTCGATGCCATCAAAAGATGCGAATTTTTTTACACTGAAACCTTGCTGACCTAAGTTTGTTATTTATATCATTGTGTGAAGAGCTAGTTTCGATTCAACTCTTATTAAGAATCACAATTAAGGATATTTTTGAATTAATTAAACAAATTCGACTTAATAAATACCTGCTTGAAATCGAAACAATTGCAAATGAAGACTTACATAATTTAAGGGAATCATCAAAAGGCCATAGGTCATAATTGTGCTTAATCTGACAACGGGAAGGGTTTGCTCTGAACCTCAAATGTGAAAGGAATTCTGAAACATTTTTTTCTGAAGAAGTAGGTATAAAAACTGGTTGCTTATCATTTTTTTTCTTTACCATTCTATTGATTATTAATGTTGATTTTATTAAAAATTTAATTCAAAACAAACATTTCACCTGATGATTGTTACCCTTTCTTCCTTAAAATTGAGTTCAAAGACGGTATTATATTTTTTTAAGAAACCTTCCGAGAAAATTTTCACGGGGCCCACGAAGGCTAAATCTAGCCCTGTCCATGAACTAAACAAGACAAAACTAGATCTTCTCCTGAATTTTTTGTCCATAAATTTGGAACCCCAACCAAAGAAATTTATTATCATATAAATTTATAAATGGAATTCATAAATTTCAAATTTAATATCAGAAATATTTTCGCAAAAGCTTAGTTTTATATTCCATCATGAAATTCATGATGATCTACTAACAGTTACAAATAAGTATCCCTTTCATACCGGAAAGTCACACTTTACTTGCTGCGTCAAAAACAAACAGAAGCTAACAGATACTAAGTAGAATGAGTTCCCTCAAAAAGGAAAAAAAAAAGGGATGGAACAAATTCAACCGCGATTCATCAATTCATTTTGGCGGCTACTTTGGCAACCTGTCTGTGTAAAACATTTTCGGGAAAGTCCTTCCTCATCCTCATCGGTCCAAAAACACCGATTTCCAGAGCAAAGGAAAAGCTTTGACGTCATCGTCGTGGAACGCGTTTACTCTGAACCACACGAAAGCAATCTTTACCGTTTTTTTTCCTCTGAGGGCGTTGAGGAGAGGTAAAGATGAAATAAGGAAAATACCCCACGGACCATCCAATTACGATAGAGGTAATACAATCTGCCACTTCGGAAAGCACAGATAGATAGAAGCAGCAGCAGCAAAAAAAACTTTTACCGTTTTGCTAGACCAAATCCCACTCGTTATTAGTGCCCGGTAGACTAGGGAGTCTTTCTGTTTTTTTTTTTACTACTTGACTCCAATCCTTAGAAAAGGGTAAGATGACGCAGATTCTATCCTTATGAGTTTGCACTTTCCGGCTCCAAGAATCGGGGAAAAAATGGAATGGAAAGCAACACAGAAAAAACCCCTTCAACGGAAAACGATTTTACAGTTAATAAATTTCGAATCCATTCGGCAAACATAATCCCTGTTCAAATGTCACATTGTTATCCCATATAATGCAGTTCCTGCAAACTTTCGCACTTCTTTGTTTTGTGCAATCTCCATTCCTCGATTGGAATTGAGAAGATGTTTATACCAAACCAAGTGGTTGGAAAGGGGGGATGACCAGAGCGGGTATAAAAAACTTATCAAAGTTATCAACCCGGGAAAATTGCAACACAAATTGCTTCCACTACATTTACCGAATGGCAACGACAGAAAGGGGGGAGAGATTTTTCCTTAAAAAAAAAGTATAGCACCCAGCTTGCGAAAGCGTCCAGGACTGAGGATGTTGGTTTAGAGTTTCGCACTTGAATTGAGCTTTCCTGGCTAAGGTTCCGGTTTCTTGTTGTAGGGACTCAGACTCAGTCGTCGGTCCAGCTGTTGCAACAATTTTGCTTCGATTTGCACGCCTTTTCCCTTCCGTGATAGCACAGCTCGGTTACATAGTTGCGGGAGAGAAAGAAAGAAAAAGTTTTGGTAAGGGGGGATGATTTTCGGTAAAAGACTTGCAGACTCGATGCTTTCAACACGGAAATGGGGTTGGCTAAGTTGTTTGGATATGAATTTTAAGAGCAAGGTGTCTTGTCTCTGCAAAGTGTGAAATAAAAACAGATTTACTTTTAGAAATGTCGGATTTAAAAAAAAAAAATTATCAACACGATTGTTTATAGTTCGAAGTTTTCCGGTTTGAGTTTATAATAATCAAAAAAATTGCCAGTTTTCCATATGTTTAGAGCTGCTCTTGAATTCACTCCTATTCAGTGGATACCAAAACTATATTTTCCGTTTTTAAATTACATATTAAGGCTATGATCATTTAGTATCCGGGCATTTTATTTTGGTGATAGCTGCGTTATATGCTCGGATATGCAAAACTTTAGTAGCGTTGTGTTGGTTATGAAAAGGACTATCTTGCCTATTTTTGACAGATTTTTAAGTTTACGTGTGTATGAGATATTTACTATGCAAGAAGACATGATAAAAATAATTTTGCACAAATTTGCTCCTTTTGCGCATTTTGTGCCTCGAAAATTCTCCATTGTTCACTCGAAAGCTCATGAACTGTTGATTTTTTCTGATTTTTTTTTCGTACCAAATGGTTATTAAGTATAAGAAGCCACTCTAGGATCCACACGAAGTTCAAATCAACCATCGGAGTGCAACTCTTGATATTAAATATGGTAAAAAGTTTTTGGTTATTTGGGATAACTGAATGAAGACTCCCTAAATAATGCAAAAAATCCATTTCCGGCAGAGGCAAAAAGTGTTGCCTGACTAGTAGACACCAAGTTAATAACTAATAATGATCAGTTCCAAAGATCGCAATCTGTGTACCGGTTTTTACGCAGTATGACAGATGTGTTCTGATGAACAAAAAAAAAATTATGTTGAAACCGGATTTAAGAGATCAAATTCTTCGAGATGCCTACTCATGAAAAGGTTCCATCCAGATTTCAATTGCTTTTTCCAGGTGAGTTTGTGTAAAATATCATGATTTTGCAAAGGTTTTGGTTCTGTGGTAAAAAATATAAATCAAAACATGGCTGAAAAAAGTGTGCAAAGATAAAAAAGAGATTTTATGAAAAAGTATTTCTTGAAATCATTGATAAATTTTTTTTTATATTTTTAGTTTACATGTCATATTAACACCTTCATTTCCTCCATAGAAAGTTTTTCTATCAAATGAATAGTTTTTAAAATACACACGTTTGTAACTGCCCGGATACTAAATGATCATAGCCTTAAATCTAAGTTTTATTTGCAACTTACAATTGACTGGCCCTAGTCTAAACTATTTCGATTTTGGACAGTTTGTTTTGTTTTGAGTTTACATTATATTTTTAGAAAAGTCGTAATCACAATCAAAGAATCAAAGATATTTTTCAAAAATGTATCTTCAAGATTAAAAAATAATAAATTAAAATAGAAAATATCAGAAGGAATGATGCAATGAATAGCACTGATAAGAAAAATAAAAAAAATATATTTTAAAACCGGATTCAAACATTTAACCGAGATCCAATTTAAATATGCAGAATACACATTAACATTTGTTTAATTAAAATTTGTACAGAACTTTTTATCAGAACTGGAGATGTCTTGTTCAAAACATTATAAATGATTCATACACAAAATAATTCAAAATTACTCAAACAAAAGGTAAATGTGGCTGCGAAAATATTTGTTCATAATGTAGAGTTTCTAGTTATTCAAAAAACTTTAAAAACAGTTTGGTGATTAGGTTATCCGTAATTTGATTCAGAGGTACCTAAAAACTTACGAACGATATGTTTCAATCTTTGAGATTTCTTAAATAACATACTTTGAAGTATGATCATTCTAAGAAGATATTTAGCATTTAAACTTCAACACTGAAAATCAGACCAGAACATAGAATCCAGATAAATTCTTTGTAAGAAAATATGACTTTGAAGGACAATTTAAAACTAAATTAAAAAATCAGTAGTAATTGATGAAAAATTTGTAATCGAAATTATATATAGCATGATTCGATAATTGGAGCTAATTTTAGATCAAAAATAGTTTTTTTTATTCCAGGATGGCTTCCTGAATAATAAAAAAATGGATATGTATGCTCACATAAAAACAGTAAAGAACAATTCAAATCTCAGTTGCAAAAAAAGGACAGTAGAAAGAATAGACGAAACTTTTGGGAAAATTTCATAAAATGAAAAATGATTTTATGAGAACTGATAAGAACTCTTATATATTTAAAAAAAAATTTCTCATGAAGTTCTTTCGTGTTCGTGAATTAAAACTTCAAAATTTAGTAAAGTTCTCAATTTTGACAAATATATTGTTCAGATATGGCTCAAATATCAAAACACAACCATAAAATGAGGCAGTTTGGATTCATAAAACTTATCTAAATACTCCAAGTTACTGGAATAGATACTTTAAGAAAATTAATCCTGAAGAATACAAAATATTATAAACATACAGAGAAATTATATATGAGTTCATTATTTTACCTTCAAATGCCCAATATGTCTGCGTAGAAAGTAGTTTTTGGTATCTTTAAACAATAATTGATAAGCATCACGAGTGCGGGGCTTGAGATATAGCTCAGTTGGCAAGTCTGTTGCTTCCTGAGCCGATGTCCGCGAGTTCGAGCCCAAGAGTAAACATCGAACACAGATGTACCGGATAAGTTTTTCAATAACGATATGCCAACTGCAACGTTGATAAAGTCGCGAATGCCGTAAAGATGGTAAAACGACTATAATCGAAACAAAAAAAAATCACGAGTGCGGAGTAGTTAATCAATGATTGGGGTCATTGTATGCTAAATTTATCGGATGAAAAATTGTCATTTATCACTGATTAGAACCAAGAGCAGCAAACACTCCTAAACGTTGGACAAAAACGAAATTGATAAAAATAACGGATAGATAATCCCCTTGAGATAGACCACCAAAAATGGTCGAAACGTCGGGAATTTCAAAAGCTAAATTGTTAGATTGAATCCCTAGACCGAAAAAAAGCCAAAATTACTACAAAATAAATATTTCCTCATAACAACTGGGAAGATTTTAGACTTAGTGTGAAGCCAAAATAAAAAACTTTAGCGAAATAATTGAAATTAAATTCCATGCAGATACAGATAAAAGAGCTCAATAGTAAGATTCAAAACCTATAATCTGATTTTGTTCATATCATTGAACTATCAAGATTCCAGAAACAAATTACAACTTAAATTCCAATACTTGATTGAAGTCAAAGTAACAATCAAAACCAAAGCAGGAATTTTATAATTCATAATTTTAATGGTGATTTCAATTTTAAATCTTAATAAAACCATTTCTATGTTATGTGTCGAAAATCTCAAAATGTTAAGCAGGTATTAATTGCATAAAATTCAGATTTTTTTTTTTAAATTCTGTATGTCATTACGGACCCAATACGAGAATTCTCGTTTATTCGCTTATCGCGTATGTGCTACTTGTAGAAGTGTCACTGAAATGTAATATTTTTTTTCCTTGAAACTCTATTCTGCAATATTGAAAACAAAACTTCTGGTAACTTCAATAAACTTACTTTATTAAAAAAGTGGTCCAACGAGTTTTAAGGTATAGAATGTCGAATTCAGCTGTTTCTCTACATAAATTTCTTCATTATCCTCAATGTGTTATTAGCTTCTTTTTTTAAATATCGACAACGCTAAGAAAAATTTAAATTTACGTTAAATTCGGATGAAAAATTCGAAAATGTAGCTAAAATATGCAAAAATGTGGAATCTAAGAAGGTGATAAAATTCCCATCCTTTACAGTTTGACTTTCTTTCTTGTAATTTTTTTCAATTTACAATATATTCAACGAACTTTAAATTAAAAACTTAATTTTTTTTTATTTCCCCCTTAAGGTTTTTTTTTTTTAAAGAAGAGGGGATGGTGACAAAAGAAGAATTTCATATTTGTTCCGGCCTTATTAAAAAAAAACGGAATACTCAAAGCAATACGTTTTCTTAACTGATTTTTTTTAATTGTGGAAGTTTTAATAACGATTTGAACGCTGCTGACGTGTTTTGATGGAAAAAATTGTGAATGTGTTTTGCTTATTTTCTTTTAATTCTCTTCTCAAAGGATTTTTCATAGATTTTGGGTATAAAAATTCCAAATTCAATGCCTAATTGTAATCCAATCAAGATATAATTTATTTTTGAAAAGAAAATTCTAATTGGTAACTGACTTATGAATTCTGATATCGATAAATCATTGAAAACCATCAGTTTGATTGTGTTTTATATGTTTTGATTTGAAAAAATAAGAGCCATTTTACAAGTTCAAAAAGCAGCACTATCCAAATAATTTTATTTTCACAAATCATATTAGAGAAAAAAAATTGCCCAAAAAACGATTTTAAGCACTCTAAAAACGGATTTCAAGCACATTTCTTACAACTTTCCAATTTTTTTTGTATGCCATAAGTATTAATCAATTTACGTGAAACCAAAAAATATTTGACAAATCATAACTTTGAAGGCATTCATCTTTTATTCTAGCATTTTCTTATCTAAGATTTTAATTCTCAAATTTTGTTTTCCTTATACATGTCTTTATCTTTATCTTTATTGGAGGGGAAAAAGCCCATATGAAAAAGATTGAATCCGTCTCATATGCTCGTAAAAACCCTCATCCTTTGCATCAACAGATTACAATTTACAATTTAAATCTAAATGATACGTCGAGTACTTAAATTTATCACACAATACAATTAATACATGTTCAAAGCTCTTCTCTGAAAAGTTTAAAATCTTGACAACAAATTCTATTATTATTTTTATTCGTTCTGCTTGTTTTTATGAAAACACTCGATGAATGCTGCAGAAGTTCGACCAAAATTCAAGAAGCTCTTTATTTAAATCACTCATTTCATTCCATTTCCTATCCTAAGTTTTAATGTCAGTTTTATAACTAAAGTCTGATTATGAATTCTTATCTGGATGTCTGCAACGAATTATAAGCTTTGATTTGTAATTTGAAATATAAAATTTATAAATTTAAGATCTGATATTTTTTTCCTTCAACAGATTTCTGATTGGAATTCTTATTTTGAAATCATGTGCTTTATTCCAATGTTGATTTCAAGTTTAAATGTAGGCATTGAAATCTACCTTGATAATTAAATTTTGTCAAATCATTCGATTTGTATATCAAAACTTATTCTTAATTAATGTTTAGATTTCCAACAAACTAAGATCCATTAAAGTGAGTTGAAAAAGCAGACAAAAATAGAAAGCTACACTTGATAGAAGAAATTTCGAAGTCCGTTAGTGAGGCATATCATACAACTTTATTTTCAAGCAAAAATAAAGTTGTATGATAAAAAAAAGCTTAGCAGATGATTCAATTAGAAAAAAAATGTTTGTCCTGTTAGCATTCTAATACTGGCAACAAACAATTTGAACGAAAACCTTTTTAAATTATTTTTTTAATTCTGAATATTGACGGAAATTACGAAAGTTCAATAATAAAGTCTGGGTGAACGGTTTTATATTTTTTTAACTACACATTCACATCTACATCAGCTGGCATCAAAGTTGCCGAAAAAAATTATTAGTTTTTAATAAAACAATTGATATCTGGAATTCTGTGATTCGAACCAAATGGTCTTTGATAATCATATATGATGCTTTTTGGAAATTTTGATAGAAAATTTATAACAAACATTGGTTTAATAGATAAGGTATTTCACTTATAACTCGAATTTTGCATTATCAAAGTCATAATATTGCTTTAAAAATCCTATCTCAATGATATTTAAATAGGAAAATTATAATAATCTGGAAAAATAATCTAGAATCAAAAATGTAATTTTGAAGATAATTGCTTAAAAATATGTAAAATTAAACATTTTCTGTGATTTCGACAACCTTGTTCAACACCTCAATCCAATGATCCAATACAGAAATTAAATTTAAAAAAAGAGGTTTTTACCATTTGTAAGAAAAAAAATCCAGGCTTTGAGGACAAGTTTCCACAATTGTGCGAATAAATCACAGAAAGGCAATTAGCGATTCAACATTCGGTTTTAACAGGAAAGTTGTTGAAACGAATTTTTGCCCAGAAGCACTATTAAAAAATTTAGAGAATTAAAAAATAACAAAGATTTAGTAATGTAGCTTTTAAATATCGGGTTTTAAAAAAATCGTGTTGGATTTTCTTTTTATAAACACGTGAATTCGTTTTATTTTTTTTTTCAGATTTGTTTTCGCCAAAAATTTGCAGTTATAAAAATTAGGTAAACTTCGTTCTACCTTTTACTTAATAAATCGTTGGAAAATATTTGATTTCATCTACCATCATTAACTTATTCGTGTTTGTGAATCGGTTTTCATGAAAGACGTCTTAAAGTTGTTCGAGTTGTGTCACAATTCAAGTTGATTTTTTTATGGGAACCTCCTTCCATAAAAAGTGAGATTCTTGAAACTATTATACGAACCATCTCTGGCCCGAAAAACCTTCGGATCTTAAATTTAACTTCATTCCGATCGTCTGTTTATACGTGATGGTATTTTAAAGAAAACCCCTCCATTTTTATGTATAAGATGATGTGCAGCTTTGCTAATTATTAAAAAAAATGCTATTTAAAGTGCGGCCCGCCAGCAAAATTTCAAATTCAAATTGGCCCGTTGGTTCAAAAGGTTGCTCACCCCTGGTTGAGAGTATTTTCATGTCCTATCAAATACTGGAATTTTGAAGAGTATTTTAAAAAAATTTCAAGACTTTAGAGAATATTTATAGTCATTTAGAGGCTTATATGAAACTTTTTAGAATCTTATAAAAGTATTTTGAGAGTATTTTAGTTTTTTTCATTAGTTTTAACGACTGTTTAGAGTCCTTATAAAGATTTCTTGAAATCTCTTCAAAGTATTCTTAGTTATTTTATAGTATTTTTAGTCAAGAGTTTTTCAAAAGTCGTTTTAAAGGCATTTTATAGTCCTAAACTTCTTGTAATATTTTCAGAAAACTTTACGATTTTTGTTAGAGGCTTTGGGAGTCTCTTTTTGGACTATCAAGTGTTTTAGTCTTTTCAGAGTTTTCTAAGAGACTTTTTAGAGTCGTTTAGAAACTTTTCATTGGAAGACTTTTTGGAGACATTTTATAGTCTTTTAATGACATTTCAGAATCTTTGAGGAAACTTTTCGAGTTTTTTTTTACAGTCTTTTTGTGTCTTTTCAGAGTCTTTGTACAATTTGTTTTCAGTCGTTTTAGAGTACAGAGAGTCTTTTTTTCATTCTTTCAAGATTATTTTAAGAGGCAATTTACAGTTTTTACAATTTACAGTTTAAGCCTTTTAGAGACTTTTTAGAGTCTTTTCATAGTCTTCAAAAAGACTTTTTAAAGTCTTTCCAAAGTCTTGTAAGAGTTTTTTAAAGCATTTTTTAGGACTTTCAGTATCTGTGGAGTCTTATGAGAGAATTTTAAGAGACTTCTTAGAGTCATTTTAGAGTCATTACTTTTTAGAGGTTTTTTGGAGGTTTTCAGAGTTTTTTTGAATCTAGTTTTTATGTTCGATATATTAAAGACTGGAGTATTAAGAGTACATTCAGAATGTTTAAAGAGGGTTTTGGAGTCCCTTTGAAGACCTCTTGACAGTATTTTTAGTTGTTCAGAGGCTTTAGGAATCTTTTCAGAGTGTTTTTTTTTTTAAGATTTCCAGATTTGTTTAGAGTCCTTTTAAAGATTTCTTGATTTCTTCCTTTAGTATTCTTAGTTATTTTAGAGTATGTCCAGCCATTTTAGAGACTTTTAAGAGCCTTTTATTTAGTGGCCAACCACACTTAACACTCCCCACCAGGCTCAATTGAGCCCCCTGGTAATAGACGTTTCTGTTCTAAGCATGTCCAGCAGCAAAATGATTTTAAAAGTAAACGTGAGCAAATTTTAATCATGCTGAGAGCGCAAACATTTATAATGTCGTGGATATGATAAATAATTTATAAGATAAAATACAAACTAAAAAGCTTAAAAGCTTTTTAGAGTCTTTTTAAAGACATTTTAGAGTCCTTTTAAAGACTTCTTGGAGAATCACCTTTTTATTTGAGTTTTTTTTATATTTTCAATCGAAAATATCTCGATTTTACGATTTTGTAAAATGTAGATTGTGTGCAAATTTCTTTTATCCAAGTTTTCATCCAACTTGTTAAAATTTATTGAAAATTCTCGATTTCTCTCGATTATTTAACAACCAGGGACAAAAGAAGGATTTCAAATTTGTTTCGGTACAACGATCTAAAAATTTTGTGATTAGCATCGAAATTTGAAATTTATTATTGACGTTTATGCAGGAGTAAAATATTGGAATTTCAATAATATGAAATATTTTACATGGCGACCGTAATAAAATAAACCAATTTATTTGATGAACGGTAAGATATGCCTTGACATCTTTCATCGTGTGACTTATCTTTTTATGTTTACTAGGTTTATAAAATGATTGCTTCGACATTCAGAATATCTGTCGTGAGGTGTTAAAACTGAAAATTTAGCAGAAAGAAAAAACTCCTTTTACTTTTTAAGATTTGAAATCATAAGGAATCAATTTTATCAAATTTTAACAATGAGTGTTGAGAATTTCAATACAAACTTGATCGTACTTGATAAAGATGCATGATCGTACATTTTTTCCATTTTATTCAATAAAAACATCCGTCGTCATTACTATAACCGTCATCATTAGCCATATGATTCTATGATCTTCGAAAAAAAAAAATCTTTGAATGGAAACCGAAGGAAGCTTGTACAAAAAAACCCTAAACCAGAAGAAAAGTTTCGTTGAAATGCAAACCACCCAACCGATATGCCGCCCTCCAGGGATTTGGGACAGAAGCGAATGCAAAAAAAAGCTTGGCAAAATGATTGCCGGAAATGGAAAACGAAGCAAAACTTTTCTGCTCAGAAACCAACCAACTGGTCCGAAGAAAGCGAAGGAAAGAAAGCAAAAGATGCTTGCCGTGAATAATTCAACCCAGAAGCATCAGAAGTAGGAGCAGAAGCAGCAGCAGTCAGAATTTATTCACGCAAATGGATTGTGCATCCCTGCCCTGGAGGATGCCTTCCGTAAGGGTACTTTCCGGTCGTTTTCTGATCTTTAACGATGGGGAGGGATTGAAACCCTGGCTCGGTGGATCAGATCGCTTTGTCATTTGTTGTTTGGGGGAGAGTAAAAGATGCTGCTCCTTCAAAAAGTGCTTGGAACCATGAAAATTTGCATTCGTCGTTTTTAACATTCAAATCAATTTGGAGCGCAAGGGACCTAAATAGTGGATTGAATAAGCTAAATAGTGCGTTTTTGCAGAAATTACTGTCTTCCAGCAGAACATAAAGTGAATCTTCTTATTTCAACAAATTTCTCAAATTATAAGGATTGTAGAAAACAAATTTTCCCATTGTTCGTTCATTGATCTATAAGAGATTAAATTTTAAAGTCGGGCTTCTCTCAGGATTCAACGAACCCCAAAAAGCTTCACCCCAAAAACCGTCCTCGGATCGCTGTCCATCCTCATCAACGTTAACACCGCATCGCATTAACCAACTGCTAACTATTTAATGCACGACGCCGCCAGTCAGAATTGGCATGGTAGAGAAGGTCTTAATCACATTCCGCACACATATGGAATTTATTCTATTTAGTCGTCATGCACGAAACGGAGCTATTTAGAGAGCTTTCCCTCGATGTTTGGTCGCAAGTATCTAAATAAGGAGCGGATGTTTCACATTTCGAAACCATTGCCCTCTGGTTGCTTTCGGTGGATCATCCCCCCTTACTTTCAAACACTTGCGGGGCGTAGCACATGTGGAGGGGTCTCTGGGAAGTTCCCCCCCGTTACCGTGGCCAAATTTCAACATCAATTAATGTAATTAATTTCCTAATCAGCTTTCATTTTTGGCCCATCCCTGATTCAGACAGAAGCAACCGCACCGCACCACGTATATTCCTTCAGCTTACGGTTTCCTTCAATGGAGGGGCACTTGCAAGAATACGTATGACCAAGCTTCTAGGAAATCCTCATGTTCCAACCAATGAAAACAGAAGGAGGGGCAATTCTATTAGGGTGTGTTCATAGAGATATCTACTGTTAACAGGCGATTGTAACTGGATAAATTAAAATAATCTGTTTTAGATCCTCTATTTGAAAAATAACGTATGGAATTATACAGATAAAGGCCATTGAACTATACGTTACAGATATATCTAGCCAGTTTTTCCAGATTAAGCCAATTGAGCATATCAAGTAAGTTTGCATGGATTGTTTAGAACAAGAAAATAAGACATAAAATTTTAGATCTACAACTTGGTTGAACTGGTTGACTTAGTTGAAAAAGTTTAGCTTTTCAAATATTTTTGATTGATAGAAATTTTAGGTGGCAAGCTTGGCGGAATTTAAAAACTGGAGATTTTTTTACTTTATACAGAATACTTGCTGAACAAGTGTGCGATGGTAACCATTCCTTTTAAAAATGAATTAAGTTTAAATTTTTTTGATTAAAATAAACTGTTCCTTTAAATGAATTTTCAACATGATTCATAAGTGATTTTTTTTAATGGAAGCTGAACTTCTTTTTTTGTGCTTCTAGTTTTGAAAGTTGAAGGAGCCACAGAAAAAAATTGTTTTGCACAGTTTCCTTCAAAATCCATAATTATCAATTCAATATCTGGCGAAACCGTTAATTATGCAAAACAATTCTGTGCGTTAGAGATGTAAAAGTATGAAAACACCGTCAAAAATGTCCACAAAGTTCGAATCATGCTTTGGAGAGAAGCAAATGATTGGCAACTATGGTTAAAGATAATTTTTGTAATGATATGCCAAGATTTTGCACCTGTGGAAAAAAATAAATTTTCAAAAAAAAAAAAATGGTTTTTGCTGTGCTCTTGTATAATCAATAACATGACTGAATAAAGGTGTGTTCCGTCCGATGGGACATATCGAGAATAAAGTAGGAATTATTCTTACAAAACGATTAAAAGTTTTTTTTTTCAATTTTTTTCATCAAAAACAATATGATAACCTTTATTTCCTTAAAAAAAAGTTTTTCAATCAAATGAATGGGTTTTTAGATACACGTATTCGCAACTGTCCCATTTCTAATTGAACTTAGCTTTATACGGATTAGAATGCTGCAAGCTATGTATGAAAATTTAAAATTTATAACTTTTTACATCTCCCATAACTTTTTTCCGGATGTTTTTCCTACCAGAAATAGCAAAAATAATTTTGGAAGCGATTCATTCAGTCCTAAATTAGTGCAACGAGTTTTAATTTTGTATGGAAATTTGTATGAAGAATTATAATGTTGCATTCAAAAATCCAGAGACGTACTGAAAGCTGAACCCCAAAAAAGATATCAGATGTTATACAAATCAAATACAAAAATATTTTGTTCAAATTTAAGCATTTCTAATTGCTAAAAGCTGTTGACCGTAAGATCAAAATGAAAAATCGCATAAAACTGCTTTGTATAGCATTTGATTTATATAACCTTGGCAAAAACATTTCATGAAATTATTGAAAGCTCTAGCAAGGAAAGTCTGCCATTTTTCAATACTTTTCAATGGATTCAATTCATTATTTTGATACTCAAGATTCCAGATTCAAGAATTTTTTTTTTCTTGAAAGGCTTAGTTTATTCTAATGTTTGAAAAAAAAATGAAGCTTAAGAATAGGAAAAAGCAATGATTAAAGAAAAAGTTTTTTTCCAGCTCATTTGAATTTCCTTGATGATTGAATAAGCAAAATTCATCTTCTATACAAATTTTCATACAAAATTGAAACGCTTTGCGTCGATCCAGGAATTAACTCAATAATCTCAAATTTTACACTGATGCTTGGTGACCCAAAAGGCATCACAAAAACATATAGGAGCAAAAAGTATTTTTTTGCAGCGGCCTGTACAGCCGATTGACAATATAACTGATAGATCAACATTTCCCATTAGAGCAATTTGAGGGTAATCCATTTTTGACACATGGCATGATCTTTTTTTATTGTTATACGAAGACAAAAAAATTAAAAAATTAAAATGATTTTTAACAATTAATCCTCCTTAAATCCTTCGGTATACACAGAAAATTTTTTTTGACTATTACGATTCACTGAAAACTGCAACCCTTAAAAAAATCACCTGTTATTAACAAGACCTGTAATTTTAAATAGTTTCCCTTGAAAGTTAACGAAGATTCATTCATGTCAAGTAAACATGTTTTCGACCTGTAAAATTACGGTAAATGTCCTGCTCCTTTTTGTTACAGGACATTTGCGTAATTTTACAGGAAATATTTTTTTGCAGTGTAGGCTGTTATAAAAAATGTTAAAAAATATTTAACAGTTTCGATAAAATATTTTGATTTTTAATAGAATCACTTTATCCTAAGTAATGGGAGCC
Organism: Uranotaenia lowii; assembly: GCF_029784155.1. Taxonomy (NCBI): domain Eukaryota; kingdom Metazoa; phylum Arthropoda; class Insecta; order Diptera; family Culicidae; genus Uranotaenia; species Uranotaenia lowii. The sequence goes on along the minus strand of NC_073693.1, from coordinate 107,767,202 downwards.
CCTTGCATTTTTCTGCATTTCTAAGGGCTAAGAAAATCAGGGTTAATTTTATTCAAATCTTGGCAAAATCTAGGCATTTGATTTGGAGTTTTTAATGCTAGATCTGAATAAATCTAAGCAAAATTCAGTGAGAAGAAAATTCAGAGAAAGTGAGGAAAAGACCTTACATTTATTTATTTTTCAACAAAACACGTCAGCAGTTCAAATCGTTTTTCAAACTAAAAAAAACAGTTATAAAACGAGCCAGACTTGAGTTTTTTTTCATCAAGTTCTTCTTTTGTCATCATCCTTCCTTTTTTTCAAAAAACCTGAAGGGGGAGTTAAATAAGTTTTGAAGTTTTTTTTATTTCAAGTTCGTTGCATTTATCTTAAATTGCAACAATTATAAGAACAAAAGAGAAACGATGGAAGCAGGAAATTTTATCACCTTTTAACATTCCACATTTTTGGATATTTTCGTTCTAAATGAGCTCAATTTATCGATTTTTTTATTCGATAAAAAACATTTTAAAAAGTTCTCGAAATTTTAAAAACTAACAGTAACTAATACATTTTGGACCACGAATAATCAAAGTAGAAAAACACCTAAATTCGGCATTCTTTACTTCAAAACTCGCTGGACCACTTTTAATAAAGTTAGTATCGTGAAATATCTGAAAGTGTTGTGTTTTTTATTTTGCAGATTATATACCGAATGTTACCTTTTCAACTATTCGGAAAACGAATATTCGGCCGAATATTCGGTCGAATATTCTGTTGAATTTTCAATACAAAACAAAACAATAAATTCATTTTTCTTCTTTTTCTGCCATCTTAATGCCCCTCAAGTTTTTTAGTCGATTATTTCCAACCAGATGTATAATTCATCAGATCTTTTTCAAGTAGAGATCTCTTAAATTTTAAAAATGCCACCATTCGCTTGACATCAGATAATTTGTCGCTTCTGGGACGTTTATCACAAAAGAGATTAGGTTCCAGTGAAATCTGGAAAAAAAATTTCAAAACAGGTGTCAAGCTATTTGAATTTACTTTTTCTATATCAAATTAGATGAATGTCTTATTTTTGCTAGATATCTTAAAAATAGTTGCCAATAGGAACGATGATCCTTAACCTTAAGCATACAATACTTTCTACGACACGTATCCACACGGCTGAGTCGGGTCTGAAAGATTCTTTGAAAAACTTGTATTAAAAAAGGAAAATCTGAACCTAGGCATCATTCTCAGACATACAAAAGGAAAAGAAATAAAACTACTTGAAATTTAAAGTTTTCATCGAATCACAACAGCAGCAATCGTTTTGTAACGCAAAGTTTTAAAATTTTCAAAGAGACATTTCAGTTTTTTGTTTGATTTAGCAATAAATCTGAATAAACCCGGGTAAAATCCGGAAAGTTTAAAAAAAATATGTGCCCATCCCGGTTAGATTTAACTTTTCTCGAATTCTTTATTTGGTTTATGGACAAGCCTGGATACATCAAGAAGTATAATCGATATATAATCCTATTTAAAGAGAAAAATACACGGGTACAATCAAAATGTTTTACTGAACCATAAGGTTTTGGTTATTTCAAAGCTTTTTTAACATTACTTTTGGATATTTTATAAATTATCCAACATCAGTTGAAAAATTTTACAAGTCTGTTTTTGTTTAAATTAAAACAATAAATAAATATTCGGCCTATTCGGCCGAATACCTAGCTCAACTATTCGGTGAGCCGAATATTCGGCTTAACGGTTTTTTGGCGGTATTCGGCCAACCGAATATTCGGTACATCTCTAATCAAAACGGTTTTTTGTGTTTTGAAGATTTGAAATTGAAATTACCATTTGGATTAAGAATAGTTTTTTTTGTAACTTTAACCTCAATTGAGTATTTGAATTTCATGTTTAGGATAGGAACCACTGTTTTTGTTTTTGTTTTTCTGAATAAAATCTGATAATAGGTTTTGAATTTTACTTTGACATAAAAAAATAAAATTTAGAAAATTCGGAAAAAATTTGAAAATCAGTAAAATTTGTTATTTTTTTTTTAATCTGAGATTTGTGGTACAGATTCTGTGATGATTTGTTCAATATTCTTTGAAATTAAAGATTATTCTGTAATTTCGGCAACCTTGCTTTAAAAACATCATTTTTACACCCTTGGCTATCATTTGAAGGTAGAGCCGCCAGAATCACAGACAAAGTGCAAATTTGGGTTACCCTTATGTTAAGGTTCAATAACGTTTTAAAGTAAGATTAATAAGATTCATTATTTAATTGTAATAATTTTGTGTTACAGAATTCACTCTCTAGAGCCACGGTATTAAATCATTTAATACCTATGTTTTTATAAAAATTACCATGTCGATTTGTCGTTACATTCAAACCTTCTTAATTATTATGTTACCTCAACATACAAACTTAAATCTGCATTTCAAATGACTGTTTAGCATTAAAATTGTTCGAATCAGTTGTGAACAAGGTTGTCGAAAAAAAAATTCTTCGTTGTAATGGAAGAACATATTGACTTTTTGTGATTCTACCCAAACATTCTGTTATACTGTTTCTATGAATTTCTTGAAAGGTAATGCAAAAATGGGTCTTCTTTAACATTTTACTTAAAAAACCATCAAATCAAACCACCAATTTTGTCTTATTTGTTTCAATACAATATTTAAAATCCAAAAATTAGTCTGGAATAAATATCAATATTTTCTTTGTCATCCCTCCCTCCCCCCCCCCTTCGGAATTTCGAAAAACAAACCCGAAAGGGTGAATAAATAAAATTTGAAGTATTTTATGTAAATTTAGAAAAAAAATCAAATATCCGAAAAATTACAAGACCAATAAACAAATTTTGGAAGGTGTTAGATGTTAGATGTTAACCTCATGAATTCTTGATTTTTTTTGAATTTTTTGATAAAAAATTACTTGATTTAAAGGTTTTGTGCATTGAAATATTGTGTAATTTTGTTGCATACAAGCTTTCGTGCCATTTATTCCAATTTAATTGTTTTTCGCATTATTTTTTTTTACTGAACCCCCCTCCCCCTCTCCGCGATATTCTAACTCCGAGTGACAAAAGAAGGATATAAAATTTGTTCCGACCTCATGGTTTTGAAAAAATGTAGTACGATTGTTTTTAAAAACCTGTGAATATTTCGATATTCTGATTCATTCATCACACTTTAATTGATGATTTTGTGGAATAACATAATTTATTATCAAATGCGTCAGCTTAACCCTTTAATGCATGACTTTTTTTGAATGAGAATATCAGCTATAGGTTCATTGAAATAATAACATTTTAATTCGAATAACACAACACAACAGGTTTGAAGTCGTTTTTTTGAGTATTTTAAAAGTTATGGCCAATCAAAGTTGAAAAATAATTTTTGAAATTCTTAATTAATTACAATACGATTTTGCCAATTTCTTCCAAAACTTGATAATTGGGTGCAGGAAGGTGTTTCTGATTGATTGAGATTAAATAATTTGTTAGAATTTGCAAATCTGAAGAAATAACAACAATTTTCCAAAAACTACTTTTTTCAAAAAAATAAATAGCTTTGATTTTTGAAATTTTTCCGCATGCTTTGTTCGATATCTCACACATACATTAGAATATCGCAATAAAAATACCATGGACTGATTTCTTTTAATCTCTAAAATATTTTTTGTGAATACATCACTTAAAAATTTCCACGCGTTTTCGAGATATTTGGATTTTGATTAGTGTTGTTTTAAAACAACACTATGCATTAAAGGGTTAAAGGGTTTAAAGTTAACTGATCCTGTTAGTTTATTTCATCAACATTCATTGAAATCGATTGGTACTGTACCGATTTGGAAATAGCATCTAAGTTTTTCTTCATAATATGTGTTTAGTTTTATGTTCTCTTGACACTGTTATTTATTTGATCGAAAACATCACTTTTGATGTACGTACCTTAGGCTATGCATAACTCTCTCGCAACATGATTACTTTCTCAAAAAAAAGTCCGAAATAATAGTACAATAAGCCATTTTAGAATTGAGTAAAATAGGTTCTTAAATCGAACCGAACACACATGGATTTTTACTTCCGTCGACTGTTTATTCCCCCCTCCGGTAACAACCCGAACAAATATATCTGCAGCTTTACATATTTACATATCTAAAGGCCCTGCGCCGATTGTCCGAGGCATTCAGTTTAGAGTATCCTTTTCCCGGCCATTTTTTCGTTCCCGGGAATCGGAAAATCTGAACATCCTTGACCTGGAAAATTGAAAAAAAGATATTTTATCCCTCTAAAAAAACAAATGAAACAAGACATATGAATATTTATGGTCTTTTTTCATGGTATACCCTGATTGTTAATTTTTTTTTTATATTTTAAACCCTTTAAATATTTAGAAATATTGAATTTTTATATTGTAATTTTTCGACATGAATTTCTTAGGGAAAAAGGTATTCCAACTGAAAAAATTGATACTTTTATTATAATTCATACTGTAACTGGTTTTACCAATGGTTCAGCTAAAAGTAAAAAAAAATGACAAAATTGAAAATGATTTTTCATTATTGGTTGGAAATCAGTTAGATAGACTTTCGGTGATCCATTAAATCTTTTAAATTATTAGGAAACTGCCCATTTTTAAAATCGTTGATATTTTTTGTCGATAATTTTGGCCTTATCGGAAATACCAAACGATGATAATTGCGAAACGAGGCCCATCTCTTCTCATTGTGTTCTTAGATTGAAATAATTATTTGATTTTTTATTTTAACACTAAGTTTTCGGACGAACATAAATGTTTGTTTTATATTACGTACAAACCATATTAAGGAAAAAACTCAAAATCTTATCCACATATCAAGTAGGAACAATCATTAAGCTGCTGAATCTGACCCATTTTTTCCAATAAAGATCGTGTAAATATCTAGAAAGGCGACTGAGCAAATATGTTGGAATTGTATTAGTTTTAGAAGCTTATGTACAGCATATGTGTCTATTTATCTACAACATTGAGCAGGTGTAGCTCTAGTTTTTAGGTTCGGAAATTCTCGGGATTTACGATCATTTCCCACGATTCTAGAATTCCCGATGTTTTCTTTTATTTCCGGGAATTTCCGAGCGGGATTCCCGGGAATGGACACTCTAATTGGGCGGAAATAAAACCCGTAAAACAATACGGATTTAAAGTTGGAGTTAAACAACCTACATGAATTTAGTCGTTCAGAAATCTTGACCGACTGTTATTAATTGAATTTGTTGAATTTTCATTTTTAGACCGCTATATTACAGAAACAAGAGATCTTTGGAAACATACGACAAATAACTAAATTTTGAAACACCTTAAAGTGCGAGACATCTTCCGGCGGGCTAAATTTTGGCCAGCCAGCTTTTTCCCCTCAGCCCTCTTTGGTGAACAAAGACAAGCAAACCAAAGAACCGGGGTGGTCGGTCTGCCGTCTGCTGTCGTCGGTCCGTAAAAGCGTTCCTAATGAAGTCATTTATCATTTATTAAATCATAAGAAGAAGTAGCTTGTTCCTCTTTTACGTCTTCCCGATCCTAGCGTCTTTTCGCTGCCTTCGACGTCATCATATCGCCGTCCGTTGTTAATTTCATTCCCTCCGACTATCACCTGCAGGGACTCGGGAAATAGAAGCTGCTTTCATCTATCGTCGTCGTCAGCCATTCGTCCAATTTGGGCACGTGAATCCTGGAGGGTTTTCTCGTCGTCAGGCAGGACACACCGGCTTCTGGACGTGAATCAACCATCCGTCAGTCAGTCAGTCAGTCAGTCAGTCAGCCTCACGTCTTCCACGTGTCGACGCTTTAGTTTAACTTTGGCAAAGGTGTTTAAAGACAGACATACATTCATAGTTAGGGAAGACATCAACGGGAAAGGCCCAGGGACAGGTGGCAACTGGTATAAATGACATGTCTAAGATTTCTTTTGGTTGATGACGAGTTGCTGTCAGCACTCTCCCAAGTAATATGTGTTAGCAGCTCTAACTTGGAAGAAGCAGTGATTTCTAATATAAGAAAGTGTCAGAAGTGACTAATGGGTGAAACATAAGCTTACTTTTGAGGCAACGGATCTTGTCAATATGTGGGAATAAGATGGGTTTCGGACTTACCTGAAAATAGAAAGAAAAACAGATGATTACTTTTAAGCATTAACAATCTAAAAAAGACTTTATATCATAAATTTAACGTTACTTTAATCATTTCCAATTTTCTTCTTAACTTGTACTGCATCAAAATCTAGGAAGAATAAGCATTACCATTTCTAATTAAAACCAGAAAAAAATAAATGAGTGGTTTTAATACAATAATCTTAAGTTACTCTCCTAAAACTTAAAATTTTACAGGTGAATCTAAACATATTTTGTGGATTTTTTATTTAATTTTTAAAATTGTCATAATATTTAAAAGAATTTTCTTGGCTAAAAACATTAGAATCTATAAAACAGATTTCTTGTTGACAGCCCATGTGATTCTCTCATACCCGTGCTGACTTGATGACAAACCACAAAAACCAATAGGCAATAACAATAAAACACGAATTACGTCAACCACCAGCAGCATCAATGGTATCGGTTTCGATTCACACAACTTCTCATCCACCGAACCCAGGTCATTAGGTTTTATTTTCTGAATCAGCGGAAAAATTTTGACGAAAAAGCACGTACTTTGCCACAGATCATGGATTCTCTCTAACTCGCGCACGTTTCTTGGGGGGCACACGTTCCTTCTCGGGTTTTTGATTGTCCTTTGTTCCGAAAGTTTGCCCCCATTGTGGAATTGGAAGAAAAAATGATTCACAAATTTGGTGTCTTAGCTTTGCTGTTCCTTGAATTGACTCCGGTGGGATGAAGTAATCCCGGGATTTATTTTTAATTGCTTTGTCCTCTAACTGATTAGGGGAACCTTCAAACGACACGTGCTTTCTAGCATTCAATTGATTTGAATACGAAATTCTTTGCATGCAAATTCATCTGATTTTAAAATAAAAAAAAAGATATTAATTCAAATCTTGTGAAAAAAAATGCAACAGTAGCTTCAAACTGTTGCTCCTCGTGGATTATCCAAACCATCTGAATCTTAAATCCACTGTCTTGTGTTAACGAATAGTTATATTCACAAATTTAACTTTACATTCCCCTTGCAACTAAATCATCCCGACTCGAGTGCTGTGGGTGGAAGAATCAGGCTGTCGCTTCTAAAGTTCAATTGTAGTCGAACATTGTGGCCACCAGGGTTTTGCTCATGTTTCATTCTTTTCCCAGCCGTTCTGAGTCACTGGGAGGAAAATGGGATAAACTTTAGTTCCTCCAATTTTGCCACGGACTTCTCCCAAGCCGGGACAAAAGTTCTTCGATTCCACCAAACCTGAACCGGGAAAATTGCCCAGGATACGGGTCGTAATTTATTCAACTCATAAATCCAATTTCACGGTGCGCTCTAGTAAGTGGCCCGGTCCTTGGCGCGGTTTGGTATCGCTATCCTAGACTCTTATACTTTGCATCACCAAATAACCATATCTACTACAATGTAGTTTGGGGTTTCCCGCTAAAACCGGCACCACCCTTCACAACCGATTAACTTGAAACTGATCCAGGAAAGGGAATGATTTGGGGTTCTCAAAATAAGTTTGGATACTGGTCTTGAATGAAACTCAATTTTTTTATTAAACTAGCGATATGCTACTAAAAATAGAAAACTTTGATTATTTTATTGATCAAAATAAAAGAACCACAAACATTTTTCGGTCAATTATACAAAACAGTTAAGACAATTTTAGCTACATGTACAAAAAACCTGAAACATAAAAATTATGTTCAAAAAATGACTCAGATGTCTAAAGACACTAGTTTACAAAATTTAAAAAAAAATCGTGAACCTAATTGATTTATTCTCGATTTTTATTGTAAAATCGGAAGCCGGAATCGAAAATAAGATTCACTAAAATCTCAGTAAAACAGATTTTGAGTTATGCTTCAAAAATGGAATTTTGGAAAAAATTAAAAAAGTAATTGTAGGGAAAAGGCGGGATAAATGCGCATTTTCTCACATATTCCAATAGATAGAAGTCTGAAAACTATATGCACATGAGTGAACATCTGTTTTACATACGTTAGAGCCGTTTTTCTGTTAAAATCTCTTACAGTTTTTGTTAAAATAATTTTATAATAAAAGAAGTCTAAATAGCCGATTTCCGAAACTGGGCGGGATAAACGCGCATATTAATGTGTTAAGCTATATTTTATTTACACTTGCATTGTTTATGTTTTTTTCGTTGAAAATATTAGAAACGGATATTCATCGTACGCCAAGCCTGAAATTTTGACGATATTTTAGTTATCACTAGTTCTTTTGTATGAAAAATAGTTAGGTATGTCACATGGCCATATTTCATGGTAATATTTTGTTCATATCGTATTTTTAATTGGATCAGTATTAAGCTTTTCTGTTTTCACTGTAAGATTGTGATAAGATCTTAGATCTAATGTTCCAATGACAAAAAGTAAAATATTTATAAAACTTATTTATGTTTTCTTCATATAGGCATTCAACCTGCCTGATATGGGCATTCAAAACCTGTCTCTTGTTCCAATATCTTGTCATTTAAAACTTTGCCAAATAAAAGCTCAAATTTGTTTAATTTTCGATTTCCAGTTGAATAAGAAAGAAAAACCATTAACATTTTTGGTAACATATTCTGTATGCACGATAATTAAAGTTCAATATATTTTAACAAAACTGACAAAAATCTTGTTTGAATTTTTAAATTTTTTGACTCATTATAACAATGAAATTTTTTCATGCCATGTTTCAAAAGCGTATTACCCTCAAACTGTAGGGGAGAGTGGGGATACTTGATCCCCTTTTCTTATTTTCACCATATCTTTTTGGAAAAATTTAGCAACTCGCCGTCTTTGACATTTTCTGACAGCTTGTAACATCAAGTTTCTATGCTCCAAAAATTAGAACGATACTTGAACCCGTTGATGAACTAGAAGCATTTTCGTGGGAGTAAAAAAATTGCAATTTTTCTGAAGTTAGGGGAGACTTGATCCCCTATTGAAGGAGGCTTGATATTTTATTCAGGAAGCCCTAATCCTTATATAAAAATCAAACAAAACCCCAAGATAGAATGTTAATTGACTATTTTGGTCATGCGTGTTCTCATTTCACAATTTATAGCAGACATAAGAAGAAAGTTCTATAACTTTGTCTCAACGCTAATAACATTGCATACTTAAAGGCGCTATTTTTTATAATTAAGAGAAAATTAATTATTTTTGCTCTTTTATTCAGACAATTGTTTGATAAATATTAGTTTTTGGATAATAAATATTAGTAATTTCGTAATCAGCAATCATAACGATCAATTCAGAAGAAGAATATGCCGTTTGGAAGGGGGATCAATTGTACCCAACTCTAGGGGATCAATTGTACCCATAATCATTATTTTAGAAAACTTTTTCTGAAAAAAGTTGAGAGATTTCCATTGCTTTGAAAATATGGCATTATAAAGTTCATTTTACGCTCGAACGATTGATACATTGGAACAAATATTTTTTTCATAATTTTCCCATGTAAGGAACATTTTAAAGTGATGAAAAAAGATCTTCAAGTTACATTTAGTGAAATTTTTCAAACAAAGTTCAATTACTCAAAGAATTATTTTGTTAAAATTTTTTAAACTACAAGCATTGTTATTTTGCTCATTTTGGCACATTTTACTAGAACATTTGATCTTTGTAAGACATTCCAGTTTCGAGATGTAGCTAAGGAATCAAGTATCCCCTGGGATCAAGTATCCTCATTCTCCCCTACTGATTAGATATTTTGTATCTCTAGCCATATCGTCAATCGTCTCTATGCGCATTAGACCGCTGCAAAAAAAAAGACTTTTTGCTCCCATATGTTTTTTCGATGCCTTTTGGGTCACCAAACATCAGTGTAAAATTTGAGATGATTTGGTTGATTCCTGAGTTAGCGCAACGCGAAGAAATTTTTGTACATTAAATCATTCAGAAAATTCAAATAAGCTTGACGCGAATTCAAAAAGACCGACTTCCTTTTATTTTTGGTTTTGACTATTCTTAAGCTTCATTTTTGCTAACATGACAAGCAGCTAAGAATTTCATGAAAAATGTTATTACTGTTTCAAAATAAAAAATCTGAATCCATTGGAAAGTATTTAAAAATAGCAGACTTTGCTTGCTAGAGCTTTTAATAATTTCATGAAATGTTCTAGCAAATGTTATATAAATCAATAAATTTCCTGGCTATGCAAAGCCATACTATTTATTTTATTAATAAATTTTTGTATTGCTTTTCATAAATATTTTTCTTGAAGCCCAAATAAAAATAAATATTTCACCCAAAGACCGCAACACGATAGGACTTCAAACAAAAAGTTATTCCGCTTCAAAAATTGTATTTCGGCCGCAAATTACAATTTTCGAACCGCAATAACTTTTATCTTTCAAGTCCAATCGTGTTGCTGTTTTCGGGTGAAACACTTTTTGTTATTTAGGCTTTAAGAAAAATATTCATAAAAAGCTGTTCTACTGAGATTTTTTTTTTTAATTTAATTTTCTGGTATCGATTTTCGACTGTTAAATAAGTTTTTTGGAAGTAAATTTTTCGGCTATCAGTCAACTTAAATAGCAAAGACGACTATTTATTTAAGATCCAACGTTTCGATCCTTATAGGATCATTATCAGGGACTGTAATTTTATTATATGTTAACACAGTTTTATAAAACAGTTCAATATTTAAAAAAGATACCGAAAACATACATTCCACCTATGGAAATATTTTTAGAACAATATGCAACATAAGAAAAATTAAACCACAACATAAAAATACAAATACAGAAACACACACACAACAGCACGTAATAGACACCACCTAATACACACTCGTCATGATCAGATAAAAAAATCAGTTGGAAAGTGAAAGTGTAAACTGTGTGACAACTTTAAGATGCTGGTGAACATAAATCCAAAAATTGTAGGACAAAACGGGTTTTTAACCGCAAAATTTTGTACACAGTAAGTTAACACACAACATTTATCCCAACAATACCCAAATTTATTTGAAAAATATTGTAACAGATATACAAGACCGCTTTATCTGATATGCCGAATCAAACCAGAACAAAAAGACGACATTTTTTCGGTAAGCAATTTTATTATATTGAACTGTTTTATAAAACTGCGTTAACATATAATAAAATTACAGTCCCTGATGATGATCCTATAAGGATCGAAACGTTGGATCTTAAATAAATAGTCGTCTTTGCTTTTTTAAGTTGACTGATAGCCGAAAAATTTACTTCCAAAAAAGAATTTAGTTTTCGAAATCAGCGTCCGATTTCACATTGAAAGTGATATTCAGTTTACTTAGTTCAATAATGCTGTAAACTTGTATAATCAATTTATGTATCCACGACCTAAGCTAAAAAGTGCCTACGATTGTTTTAATTTTTCCAATATTTTTTCTCAAGCATGCGGAACGGAATGTTTATCGAGTAGTCATTATCGAAGGTGTATAAGCAACCTTAGCTTCTCGGAAAAAATTAAAATATTTTCCTTTTTTCTGTGGTAACATTTCAAAATTTGAAGGCTTTTTAAATTAAATTCACATCTTTGATTTTTTTAAGCATGTTGGTCATTAAAAAGGCACTAAATTGATATTTATGTATCACAATTGTAAGAATAATGCTTTAAGTTTTCCAATACCAAGTGATGAAAAATGTTTAAATAGAGTAAAATAATCAGTGTTCAGCAGTCCCTGCTTGTTTGAAAAAAAAATTGCAGTTTTATAAATTTATTCGCTAATATGTTTCATCTAAAAAATGACCGGTTTTATTAATCCAACTTTTTGCTATTTTCTCTACCTTTTGTATTGATCAAAAGTCTCAAAACAATGTTTCATTTGCTCTTTGCAAAAACCTCTCGGTTATTAAGTTTTAAGCTTACGACATCAAAACTTGTAGTTATCGACAAGAACATTCCCATTTCGTTTTTTATGTTTACGATTGAATGCGAATATTTGTGCATTGGAATTGCTTCTCTTGTTCAAGGAGTTTTTACGCTATAGATGCCAGCGAAAGTGTTTGACAGTTAATAAATTTCGTTTGTAATCGAAGCATAAGTTTAAAAAGGCAGCCAATGGTTGAAAACACAAATTTCAATGATTTGTCTCTGTATCGGTGTCTACTATTGGTGTTTTCACTTGAAAAAAGTTGAGTTTTTAATTTTAAAATTTTCTTTTGGTCTAAAGGTCAATAATAAGTGCAATAAGTGTTTTTTTTTTTTGTTTCGATTATAGTCGTTTTACCATCTTTATGGCATTCGCGACTATATCAACGTTGCAGTTGGCGGATCGTTATTGAAGAACTTATCCGGTACAACTGTGTTCGATGTTTACTCTTGGGCTCGAACTCGGACATCGGCTCAGGAGACAACAAACTTGCCAACTGAGCTATATCACAAGCCCGCAATAAGTGTGAAAACTTGATTTTTGTTAGAGGTTTTTTTTTCTAATATAAAGAAACGTATGTATTTCAAGTAATTCTTTGGTTTGAAGATGCAACGGTATCAAAACAAGAATTGAAATTTTTCAAATCCATTTTTTTCCATCAGCTTAAATTTTAAAATGTCAAATAGGAAAATTTTGAATCACATCTCTGTAAAATCCATAAAAAAACAATATTTTTTTTGGCCCTGCATTATGTAGAAATGTAGTTTTGTTATGAACCACATGACCAGTTGTTGAATTTTAGAACGAATTTAGAATGCCTATTGTCCCAATATATTTAATTGTTTTTTGAGTTGGCTTAGTTTAAAGAAAAATTGCAAGTTATTTTTATGAATATTTTAGAACTGAAGCAAATTTATTTGAAGCTTCATACTTCTGTCTAAAACAATAATAATTAAAATTCAAATATTTCGGAAAAATGTGGATATTTTTGAGTTATTTATTTACGAAAAATATTCTAAGGATTAAAATAAATTGACCCATGATATTTTATTTAAGATATTTGAATATTGGAAGATTGAAAAAATCAACCTTTTACAAAATTATTTCATTACTTTGATGGGCGATAACTTTTATAAGACTCAAAATAAATTATATTATTTCGCTGAATCAATAATTGCTTTTATCATATCATATCATCTTATCATAAACAAAAAAAAAGTCATGAATTAGAGAGTTGAAGTAAATAATTTTTCTTATCATTGTGTCACCTCTTGGAATTTAAATGTAAAGCGCTTACAACTTTTTTAAGAAACTAAGATTTTAACTAGTTAAAAAATTATTGCAAGTTTATTTTCAGAACATATATAAAAATTATTCTTGCCAGATTGCCCGGTTTTTTCCGGACTTGCCACGATATTCGAAATGAAATTTCAAAAAATTCTGGTCCGGCCCGGTTGCCCAGATTTTGAAGAAATAAGGGCGGAATTGGCCCGGATTTACTAACTTTAGTTGCAAAATCCAACAAGAATTTAAAATTAAGCGATTAGAATTTTTGATTTTTGCGTCAAATCAATTTTTAAAGGAAGTTTTATCAAAATCATCATTAACTACTGATGTGATTCAATTAAAAAAGATATTTCAAGTGTAGATATTTTTCTCGATTTATGTTGAATAAATCCTGAGTTTTTAACAAATTTGTCCTGATATTGCCCGGATTTTGGAATAGATATTTTGAAATCAAATGCCCGGATTTTGCCAGGTTTTTAGATGAAACTGCCTGGATTTTCACGACCCGGATGCGTGCGAGAAAACTTCTGGCAACCTTTATAAATGTATATAAAATTCTCTAGAATGGATCGCTGAAGCAATTTTTGGCCGAAAAAAGTATATTACCATTGATGATCAGAAATACAAAATTAACAGATGTTTAAAACTTAAACTGTGTGACGGTCAGAAATTAAAAAATTTATTTAAAATCTTAAAATAAAATTTCAAATTCTGATAAAATTGGGTAAATGGTTCAGTTTTGTAAAATTTTGGTTTTTGGCTTTACTGTTCACCGTCCACTGACATAAATTTGAAAAATTTGACAACTTCAACATAAAAAAAACTGGGTTTTATTAAGAAACTCTATTAGCCGACTTGATATTTTTGATTTTTTCGCTCGGTTATTAAGAATTAATAGTGTCCTAATACATTTCTAATAACATTTTATTAATAGCTTCAAAAAAAGGAAGCTTTTTTTAAATAAATTTTGTTATTTGAATTCATGCAATTTTTCAAATTCTGTACCGGTTCGTTTAAAATTTTACTGCTGATTGTCAATTTTTCTAAGATGTCTGTTGATGTTGGTGATAACTAAAGCCTTTTTTAGAAAAAAAATTATCGAAAAACTGTTGTAGCAATAAATACCTTGTGGAAGAGTTTAGATACAATGAGTGAAACAAGAATAGTACCACTATGTGTTTTGCTTGTTCAAATATGAATGATTGAAAATCATGAAAATATACTTCAAAAATTTTTATTGAATTTTTCAACGGATAAATCAAGCATAAGTTTACTTTTTTTGTATGAAAAAATGAGCGTTCATGAACATAAAAGTGTAATAAGGGTACAAAATCAGAATAGTGCCACTTGTGTTTTTCTACAAATATCAAGACTATTTAAAAAAAAATTACTACTCTAAAGTGAATAATACTGCTTCTTTGAACTATCTTAATAGATAATTGCAGTTTTAGGCGATTTCTAAAATTTCAAGGGTTTTAAAAAGATTTCCTCTGGCTTTGAGGAATTTGACATTTGAGCTATAATACTTTATCAAACTGTTCAATTTTTTCAATAAAATGTCGTGAAATTGTGGAACATACATAGATTCTAGGCTGAATTCATATAAAAAAAGACTTCTCATTCAAAAACATAAATTTGGACTTATAATTAGTCTTTTTTTTAGCTTAAGCTCGTAGATGGCAATAATATCTAGCTGTTAATCAGAATTCAGACCCATTTTCGAATATCTGGGATCAATTTAGGTGTGCTGGATGATATTGGTCTCAAAATAAGCACTTGATACCGCGTGAACGCCTTGTAAATTTTAAGATCATTATATCAAATAATTAGAATTGCATCACAATCACTAAAAAGTTAATTTTTTGGACCGATAATCAGACTAAAATGTTGTACTTTCCGATGAAGCTTCTTCAGCCTGAGCTCCATCAAAACTGTGAAGAAAAATTTACCTCTAATTGGTGACGACTGGTCAATGACTTAAAACTGGAAAAAGTGTGGTTTACTGAAAAAAATTAAAAGTTTTTGAATCCACCCTTTGATAAAGTTTTATAGCTCAAATTCAAATTCCTTGTTTCTAGAGGAAAACATTTCAAAACCCATTTGAAACTTTGGGAATGCTAGAAATTGCGTAGAATTGCATTTATTTATTCTAATTGTTCGTAGAAGCATTAGTTTTCATTTTTACACAATAAATTTTAAGTAAAAATCATGATTTTTGTAGAAAAACATTAGTGGTGGTATTTTTATTTCGAATTTTTTCATATTTTTGGTCCTCAACGCCAACTGCTTTATCCAATAAAAAAACAAACTTGTACTTGATTTATCCGTTGACTAATTTTAAATAAATTGTGGAAGGAAATTTTCATGATTTTTAATAATTCATATTTTAACAAGCAAAACACATAGTGGTACAGTTTTTGTTTCTCTCACAATATTTTTTTCTTCGTTAAGGTTAAATATCGATGTCACATTCACTTGATTTGTAAAAATTAAGAAGGAATAATATTTCGAATATGAAGAAAATTACCTTTAAACTCTGTGCTAAATTGTGTGCAAACTAAACTATTACACTTTTTCTTTAAAAAAAATAACCCTTTTTTAGGTTAAGCATTTTTAACAGAAGGCCAAATTAGTTAGTGGGCCAAACAAAGTTTTTTTTTTGTCAATATTTAAAGAAAACATAAAAAAGCTGGATAAATTTTTGCAAATGATTTATGAGCTATTGCTGTAACTTCATGTGTTTATTATAAATCTTCTTCGATAAATTAAAAGTTATTTATAATGAGATCGAAATATTGCCTAAAATCTAAAGAATAAAAATAAAAGCCCCAAACAAACTGAATTAAATTTCCTCTAATGATATACGCCAAATAGTTTTTTTTAAAGAATTTAAACGACCTCATAAATGTTAAAAAGTGTGACCACCCTTTCTCAAAAGTTTTCAAGTACATCGTTCCATTTTTAAATAAATTGAAAAAAAATGTTAAAAAAAAATACTTCAAAAAAGAATTATTAAAAAATAATATCGTTCATAAATGTTGGGAATATAAAAGATTGACTTTTAAACGTATTTTTATTATGCATACTTTAAAACATAAATAAGGCCCTAAAGATAGAAGTGATGAAAGTGCTAAAATCATCAATTTTAGTTAAGAATACCAATTTGTTTTTGATATCTCGATCTACGTTAGTGCAAAGCTCAATTTTTCTACAATGTTTTCGAAGCTTTTTCGATTGAATTATGATTGCTCGAATTCTATAAATAGATAGCCTCATGAAAAATTTTGATGGATCAACGACGTTTTCAAAACGGATATCAATAACGATGTTGAAGTTACTGTTAAAATATGTTTTACATTATAATGTGAATGTGATTCAGTGTTTTTAAACGATTTCCAATCGATAGTTTGAAATAATCGAACTGTCTTCTCGAGTTCCTCTAAGCTCTCCACTTTTTAAAATTAGCACTAAATTCCACTCACGGGTCTCACGGGTCCATTTATAACTGATGTACCCAATGAAGAAGCAAAAAAAAACATTACTGAATAAGTAATGGAAAGAACAGATAATGTGTCAAATCACTCATTTCAGTGGGCTTGCCAGCATAAGAAATTTTAACTACGCAAATAACACACGATTAATTACACGACCCGACACTTAACTTTCTTTCTAACGGAAAAGTGATCTAAAATTCCTTTATTCAACGGTATGTAGGACTCATTGAAGTATAACACGCTCCTGATTTTTGGGCAAAAACTTTGAAAAAAGTATGAAATGTGTTTTACATTTTTTGACACATAAACTGCGTCTTATACACCGTTAAATATGGTACCTTTTTGTTGACCGATATCAAGCTCGATGTTGCCCATCTACAGGGCGATGACCGACTGATTTCGTAGCCACTTTTTGATATAATTTCAATTGAACTGAATGTTTTCTCGGAAAAAAAAAATCCGTTACTACCTCAGACTTTGTTTTTTATGTAGAATTTTTTTTTTCCAAAAGATATATTTAGACCAAAATGGTTTTTCAAGGTTTGGTCACCTTAATTTAAAACTTAGCTAAATATCAACTTGAAAATAAATTCATAAGAAGTCAGATACCTTTGCAAATTAGGAAAGAATTTGTTTTTTTTTTCAAAAATTTCATCACTCGATTTTTTTAAGGTGGCTCCAGAGAGTAATTATACTTTATTGTAATAAGCAAATCACAATCAACAACTATACCATATATCACGATGCTTCAAACTTGATGTTGGTATTTACTTCTGAAGAAAAACAAACGAAGTTGTTTCAACAATATTCAGTTTAGAAGTTTAAAATGCGTGGCGCTTTTCACGAACAAAGAAAACATACACAAAAACAGATTTTGGTAAATTTTCAATTCTTTTATGAACTAAAAACTCTACAATTTTGGTTTGAGATTAACCAAAAAGGATGCGGATACAACGAAGCAAAACCAAAAGCTGATGTGTGCGAGACAATGTAAATAACAAATTTTACACAACATTTCTGATGATAGCAAATATTTATAAAATATATATATATATATATATATATATATATATATATATATATATATATATATATATATATATATATATATATATATATAGATATATATATATATATATATATATATATATATATATATATATATATATATATATATATATATATATATATATATATATATATATATATATATATATATATATATATATATATATATATATATATATATATATATATATATATATATATATATATATATATATATATATATATATATATATATATATATATATATATATATATATATATATGAGACTGATAAAAATAACGCTTTATAAAAATCATTTTAATTTTGATGGTTAAAAAGAACGGAATCTTGATGAAAATTTTCTATCAATTTTATACGCATCTCATATGTAGTGAGAATGATGAGTAATTTGCAAACAATCCGAATAATCTCGCTGATTCCGCTCTCTGGAGCCACTGTTTTATTTTTTAAAATTCTGTTCATGAAAATGAATTCTATTGAATGAACTATTGAACTATTGAAGTAGGACTTCCATACAAGTTCTATTGCTTATTGCACAATTCGAGCAATTGGAAGAACATTTGGCAGGAAAGGCAAAAAAAAGGTTCATATTGAAATTTGATACCACTACTTCCTTCTAGCTTTTACTTAATTTTAATCGTTTCTCAATATTGAAATGGATATGCTTTGAATTGTCTTCAATATTAAAAATACACACTCCAAATTTGAGATCCACATTTCCTTAAAATTCTGCCGTTTCTGATTTTCATACGTTCCAACCGATTCGAGAGGGACAAAAAATCCAAACACACCCGGGGAAAAAATCCATCATAAAGAAAATTTATTAATAGACTATTTGTCACCGGAACACTTGAGCGAAATCTGGATTGTTTGACTGCGCTGCCTAGCTGCAAGGAATTTCGCATAGTTCTCATTCGTTTTTGCACTCCAAATCCTTCTATTTTCGGGGTGGGGATTTCCATCGCCCCAAAAAAAAAAAAAAAGAAAAAACTGTCCTCTATTTCGGTTTCGCTCGCCTGGAAGTAACGGCTCGAATTGAATTGTTTCCATCCCAAATTGCAACGTGCTGCTGTTGATCATAAAAATTACTACTTTGTGCCTTTGGTTAGGCAAAGTTGCCAATATACACCACAGAGGGTATGCAAACGACTACTTCAACCAACAAACTTGTAGTACTAGGAGAAGGAGAACTACTGGGGACTTCGACGACAAAAAACGAAAACGACGACGCCAACATCTAGGAATGATGATGAACGATTCTGGTCGTACGTGTTCTGCGATAAAGTGGTTAAGTTATTGTCGGATTTTATGGCTTTGCGAATTGTTGCTGCGCTGCGCTGCCCTCACGTTCAATAGTTACAAAGTGTTTCCTTCTGCTGTTCTGCGCTTCTGAACTTACTTGCTGTAATGGTCGGATGGCAATCACTGTTATTGTAATTTATTGATAACTTTGAATTATGGTAAAACGAGGTACCGACGATTACAAAGTACCTTATCTTTTGTTGGGAAAAAGACATCCAAAGGGTCTTGGTAGTGTGTGAACGAATATGAGAATTTAATTTTCAAAACAAAATCTTCACGACATGTTCTCACCAACAACGTCAATTATCTTCCTCCAGAAGATAACCAACATTGCGTTAATGGTAATTAACCAGCAGCAACAGAGTGAATGTTAATGTTTATCTGTCACGAAATTGGGGGATGTAAATTTAATAACCTCACAATCCAGGGCATTTTTTCGGTTTGTTCGCGAAATACTTCATGGGATCTGAAGCATCACTTTAAAGCGAGGTTTCGTGATTAATCTAAAAAAACCATTTGATTCATTTTTCAAAACACAGTGTTTGTGAGTTTTCTTTTTTTAATCAGTTTTTGGGAGGAAATAGTCGAATTCATTTTTTTTTGTTTTTATAACAACTAATGGCTGAGTTGATGTTTTGAAATCTTCTGGATCGTGTTCAAGGATAATGTTCATAAGACCGGCTAAAATTGGAACCTAAAAGAAGTAAGGGGCATCTGAAGATTCGAAGAACAAACTTTGTCGAAGATCATAAACCATTTAGAGAAGGTAATTAAAAGCTATGGCGATTTCAAAATTCAGTAAATATGTATAAGTAAAATATCAAACAAATTGTTCATTTAACGTAAGTTGTATTCAGTTATGAATTATGCTAGAAAACAAAAGGAAATTGAAAAAAACATCTTTGAGCTGTAAGGATAATTTTTTTTTTTGCTGAATCATTCTATTCCTATGTGAAATTTTCTCAAAGATTCAAATCTGTTATCGGTTTTGGACGAAATTTTTGTCTGGAATTATTAAACACAAACTACCCAGAGAAAAATAATCATATTTTTGGAAAACTGCAACTGAAAAAAAGTAATAGTAATTACACTTGGTATTAATTAATCCAGATCTTGTCGTTTTTATCTTAGTTACTAGCTGACCCCATGGGTTTTGATACACCTTCCAAAAATCAATGAAATATGTGTAAATAATTGAAAAACCTTTCTCTCCTTTCATTCCATCATCATCATCATCATCATAATCATCATCATCATCATTATCATCATCATGATGGGAGCTCCCATTCCTCCTTCTGAACGCCCCAGTGAAAGGAAAAAGAAGCCTTTAAGAATCATAGAAACAATTTTTTTACTTAAATGCCCTCTGCTGTTAAATTTGAATAATTAGCTCTCGAGAGATCCAAAAATTATGCATGAAAGCTTCCCTCTCCTTCCCACCTTGCCATTGAAGAAAGTGAGGGATCTGAATACATAAAAAAAACCTCGTGCTCAAATATACTCCTAGATATGTCATTAGTTTTGATTGTTCGATTAGTTCGATAGTTACACAAAGAATTGTATGAGAAACTACCTCCCATCTTACTATCTCCCCAGCGGAAGAAAGCGGAAAAACATCTAAGAAACAATTTTTGTACCTTTATACTTTCCTTTGTGAAATTTGGTTTCATTTGTATGATTTGTTATCTAATAATGGCAGAGCTGGCAGACTCCAACCCTATTTGTATCTCCCAAATGGAAGGAGGAAGAGTCCCAAATAATCACAGAAACATTTATCCTACCCAATTAACCACCCATATGATTAGCTCTCGAATGCTTAATTAGCTCTCAAACCGTGCAAAAAACTGTAAGGGACCCTTTGCCCTTTACATATCCACACACTGGAAGGAGGAAGAGATCCTATAATATTCTTCCTATCCTATACCCCGCATGTTAAATTTGGTACCGTTTGCTTAATTGGTTCTCGAGAAATTCAACTTTATTTTTTTTGAGATTCTTCCCTCTTCCGGAGATGGGGAGGGGTCTCAAACTATAATTGAAATCTTTTCCGGCCTCCAATGTCTACACTTGTCAAGTTTCACGCAAATCAATGCTGTAGTTTCCGAGTCTATAGGAGGCAGACAGACAGAGAAATATTTATTTGTATATACAGAGTATCAATAAAGTTCCCGTACTTCTTTATAAATAGTTCAACAACCTAGAACTTTTTAAAATAAAATCAAATTGGATCAATCAACCAATAGTAACATTCTTTGGAGTCTTGGCTATCAGTTTGAACCGTAAAAAACTAGAATAGCTCTCAATACCCTCTGAAGACTTTCATACATTTTTAAGTAAGTGGAACATGCCGTTGAGGATGCTTGCTACTACTACACTTTATAGAGTTTTCTTCACCAACGTCAAGATTTTCACAACTGGACCACTTCACTTTCAATTGCTCAAGTTCAAGAAGGGTCAGCTGAAGCAATTTACAGCAAAAAAAAAAAAACAATTTTCCAGCTTTTTCCATGAAAAAGATCAAACCTGAGTCCCAGGATGGACTCCTGTGCTGTTTTTAAGTGTAACTTCTAAACCAATACTGCTAAATACTCAAAAAAGATCCTCCGTGACATAATGAAGCCGTGCACAACGTAGCACTTTGGTCAAGAAGGATTCAAATTTTCAGGAGGCTTGTAGATCGATAGACTTTTTAGATGAATAGAGTTTTTAGATAACAATAATTACTAAGAAGAGTTACAATTTCAGGCATTTAAAAAAAATATAAACACTTTATTGTCACCCTGGATATGGACTAGCTGACTCGATATGCATTGCAAAACCTTAGAAAAAATTGTAAAAATTAATTAAATAATGTATTTTTGGGGGGCATTTGTAGGGCCGTAGGAAGAACTTCCTCATGGGGGGGAGGGGAGTTTGGTTATAAAATTTTTTTATAACATTTTTGCTTGAAAACTGCATACATAACGATTAGTTAAAAAAAACTTGATACTAAAAATATCTCATTATTCGGGATTAAGTTCTTCTATATTAATAGTTTTTCATAACTTTTGAAAATAAGTCCTTAAAGTGTTCAGTTTTTTTAAAGCTTTAAAAACTAAATGAGGGATCTTGAAGGCTACATTTAAAAGAAAAACTTGTTTGGGGATCAAATCAGAACTTTTTTCATCTCTTGTAAACTCGATACAAAATTTAGTAAAAACCTTTGTAAAGACTTCAATCTGCTATATTAATAATGTTAAACAACAGACCAACAACATATATTTTCAGCTGAATTTTCCTGAAGATTAAGTACAAGCTATTTTATCAACACAAAATTATCAAAAATAACTTTATTCATTATTTAAAATCATTTGAAGAAAAAAATTAATTGAATTCAAATTTTTCGACAACGCAATTTTCAAAATGAGTTCAGATCTTTTTTTATAATAGTGATTTTTCTGATTTGTTTTGGGCAATTTTGAATTTTAATTCCGAATCTGAATTCTGCATTTTGAACATCAATTTTTGTATTTTATCTCCAAACAAAAATCTCAAAAGTTATGAACCATAAATAAAATTAAATAAGAGAATCCTTAACCAGAAATGTCTTTTTTGAATTTTGAACCTTTGATTTTCTATATGAATTCTTTCTTCAATTATTTATTTGTAATTCAAAAAGTGAATCCGATTGAAAATTCTGATTGATGAAACTCTGATATTTCAATTCTAAATCACCATAATGGAACTTTTTATGTTTCAATTCTGCATTAAATAAAGAGTAAAAATTTCAAATCCTAATCCTTAAAATGTTATGTTATTTTAAATATCTTATTTCAATATTCGGGAATGATATGTTTCAAACCAGAAAAATGTATCTGATTTCTGGAATCTGAACTGAACAAAAATAAAGAATAATAAACAGGGTACAGATTTCACAATGAGGTCACAGGCAACAAATTTTGATTAAAAAAAATGGAATCAGAACATCGGAAACGGTTCAAACCTATGCTCAGCAAATGTTTTCCCGCACTTATCAAAGAATGGGTAAACCCAGGCTATTCTATCTTAAAGCCTTGATAATCCGGGCAATCAATTTTAAAGTTTACAACCCACAATCTAGAAAATATCCAAACACTTTAGGGCATTCTTCAACTAAATCAAGAAGAAAAAACTCGAAAATTTCCTTTTTTTTTATTGTAACGCATCACCCAGTTTATTTGTTCTCAAAAAACTGTTTTTGACCCTAAATACATAATTGGTTTCAAGCAATTTAAATTTTTCTTTGATTTTGCGAATAAAGTTAAAACATCCGTGCAAAATGCAGACAATCAGACAACCTTTGTGAATCTAATGTTATTGAAAATAAGGTATTGGAGTCCAAGGGCTGTACTAGGATTGGTCGATCTAGGATCGATCCGTGGAAAATAAATAAACAAATTTGATTTTTGATTTTTTTTTAACTTCGGTTCACCTTTCATAAAAGTGCTTGAATTTTTTTTTCTTTTCATTTGTGGAAGGATTATTCAATTTTAAAATTTTGTGTATTTTTGCATATTTTTAATAAAAAGCAGTTCCCTCTTGTTACAAATGGAAAAAATCGATTATTCGGAGATCTATCTTCAAGCTTCGATTTTTTAGATCGATCCCAGAACCGTCCATCTGAATCGATGTTGGAGATCGATCTTTTCACGAAGATCGAAAAATACTAGGCTGTACCCAAAATTCATACACCAACTTTTGATAGCGTTTATCAAGAACAGTCTTTAAATGTACATGTTTATTCTTTGTTTATTATAATTAAGATCATCGAACATAAATGTTTAAATGAATACGTTTAGTTCCAATCTAATTAGTAAAACATTTTGGACTGACGAATTCGACGAATAAATCGGCTGGATGATTCTTCAAACTGATGCAGGTGCTCAGCATCCTGAAACATACGCATCATTGCACTGAGTGGTTCATTGTAGCCATAAGATGTTCGGTGGATTTGATGTGACAGCAACGAATTAGATCGCAGAGTTCGCGACGGGGCACTGAGGTTTATCATCCTTAGAAGATTTGACGATTGAACTTCTCCATTCATAATCCTTTTCCTTATTCATATCAACAATAAAGAATTTTTTTTAAATTTTAGCAGAATTGTTGATCTGGGATAAGATGTCCAGGTTTTGGCTTTAGTTCTGAGTTGAGATAGACTCCAGCCAGATTCACTTTAGTCATTCATCAATATTTAATTAAGAATATAAAATTTCAAGTTTAGAGAAGACCATTTTGCTTGACAATTTTTGGCCCCTGGTTAAATGATACATATTCAACTTCCTTTTAAAAAATGAATTGATAAAATGATATTGAAATTGAAACCAAATGCATAGTTAAAATCCAAATCAAAATATAAGATGTTGAATTATAAAATTTCTATAAGAATCCAATTCTAGAATGTATGTTAAAAATATGAAACCAATTCGGGAAACTGGAATCCAGAATAAAAACATAAATTGGATTTGAAAAGAGCTCATTGAAAGTCCAAACAAAAAATGCTTATGACACAACATTCTCATAATTGGATTTCATTGAGTGGTTCTCTAATAATGAATATTTTAATTCGCATATTTTCTTTTTTCGCAAGTTTACATCTGAAGATTTACTTACTGGAAAGGTGTCGGAGAGATAATCAGAAAAATCGAGTTCGATTCTTTGTCGATTCGATTTTTTTTTTCATTTAGCCTTCATGATCAGTTGATGTTGAAGGATATTTTACTATTTATCTTTAAGATTTTCAAAAGATATCCAACTCATTGAGATTTAAAAGTCTTGTATTGTTTCTTGAGTTTCCTGGTATTTCTTTGTTTTGAGAATTCGAGATCTATGTTTAACCCTCTCCTTCCCATGGTGGCACAGGTGATCCACAACTTTGCACAGCTCGCATTTGAACTGAGCGCTTTGGATCAACACCATTTTTTCACCGAATGGGTAGATATGAGTGAAGAAACATTGCTCGAAATTTGAAGAAAATCGGTTCGCTAGATTTTGCTTGGCAGATCAAAAGCTGCAAAAAAGTTGGATTTTTTTCGAATTTAAATCAAGTCGTCATTTGTTGTTCAATAACTTGACCAGTTTTTATGATTGCCTTCAAATAAAATTACTAACGTGCAGAAGGTTGCTTATGCAAGCAGAATCAAATGATGGTTAACTTAGATTCCAACTAAAACATACAAATTTTTGAGTAAGAATGTGATCCACTATCACTGGTGATACACTGGGAACAAAACGTACTTTTCTTCTTGTGAAGCTTTTTATCAATACTTAAGAAAATCATTTCGTCAACAAACAAAATTGCTTCAGGATAGTTATTTCATCTGCTTAAATGACCACATGTTTATTCGAAAGAGCATCTACGCGTGAAACAAGTGTTTCAAACACAGTTGTCTCGCGATTCTGTGGACAAGACTGAGTGTCTGGCTCCGGAAATCCAATTGAGATTTGATAAAATATTGCTGTTTTTTATTTATAATCCGCCGGATAACGATTGCTCTCCTTTTCTG
Source organism: Uranotaenia lowii (assembly GCF_029784155.1). NCBI lineage: Eukaryota > Metazoa > Arthropoda > Insecta > Diptera > Culicidae > Uranotaenia > Uranotaenia lowii. Next base: position 107,741,547 of record NC_073693.1, on the reverse strand, counting down.
GAGCAGAAACTTGCTGATCTTGCCACATTGTATGAAAATATTTTTCTAATTGGAGACTTTAACACGGACCTTTTGCAACACAGTAGAAAACGCACACTCCTAGGAACTGTTCTCCAGAATTTTTCGATCAGTACAATTAATAAAGAACCTAAATTTTTTCACGAAAAAGGATGTTCTCAGCTGGATCTTTTTTGACAAGTCAAAGCAATAAAGTTATTCGCTTTGGACAAGTTAGTTTCTCCTGTTTATCGCAACATGACCTAATTTTCGGTTCGTTAGATTTCAACGTAGTACCAAGCCCTGTAGTGAACGTTTTTCGTGACTATAAGAATCCTGATACAAGTGGCATCGAAAACGCGTTACGGTCATTTAACTGGGAAAGTTTTTACTTAATGGAAAATCCAAATGACATGTTGCATTTCGTAAACAGGAATTTATGCTTAATTCATGAAAACTTTGTGCCCTTACGAATTTCTTCCGCTCGAAAAAATGCAAATAACTGGTTCAACCACTCAGTGCGAAAAGCTATATTAGAGAGGAACCTAGCTTATAACGACTGGCGTAGAGCTCCACCACACCTGAAAGATTTTAAACGAAGAAGATATAAAACTCTACGAAACCAAACTAACTCTCTTATTACCAGAACTAAAAAACAACACCTGCATCAATTCCTGGGCGATCAGGTTCCGGGAAATGTCCTATGGAAACGCGTAAAAAGTCTCGGTGTTGGTAAGGTTAAAACAACGCAGGCGTGTAGTTTTGATCCAGATGTAGTTAACCAAAAATTTTCGTCCAACTACTCAATAGATGATGGTCATCGGCAGTTTAGGGCTGTTGCAGAGCCATCACCATTAAACTTCTGTTTTCGGCCAGTTGCATGGTGGGAAGTTGTTAACTCCGTTTGTGATATAAAATCGAATGCTGAAGGCTTAGATCGCGTACCCATAAAGTTGATTAAACTTGTGCTGCCGTTAATTGCCCATCATTTAACTCACCTGTTTAATGTGATCATAAGAACATCTATCTATCCTGACTGCTGGAAAAATGCAAAAGTTATTCCTTTGAAGAAAAAGCCTCAACTGAGTACACTTGAAAATCTAAGACCCATAAGCATACTTTGTGCTCTTTCCAGAGCGTTTGAAAAAATAATGAAGGATCAAATGTCAACATTCATAAACAACAATTTGCTGACAGATGCTCAAGCTGGTTTCCGCAAAGGTCAGAGTGTGAAACAGCAGTAATTCGTGTTTACGATGAATTTGCAGCGGCAGTGGATAAAAAAATGTCAGGTGTGTTACTTTTGCTTGATTTTAGCAAGGCTTTTGACACTATTTTACATAGAAAACCTTGTGACAAGCTTGTCGAACAATTTCATTTTTCGAATGATGCTGTTCGGCTGATTGATTGCGGAGAATTATTCTCACGGAGTACTCACGTAACCTCTGGCGTTCCGCAAGGCTCCATTCTTGGGCCGCTTCTTTTTACGTGTTACATCAACGACTTGCCTCTTGTGTTGAAACATTGTGCTATCCAACTATATGCTGATGATGTCCAGCTCTATGCTGTCGATCGGAATCGGAACTCAAATGAACTTGTCAGGCTGGTCAACGAAGATCTAGCAAGAGTTGCTGCGTGGTGTTTGAGAAATGGACTACTAGTGAACCATACCAAAAGCAAAGCACTGTATATAACCAAATCTAGAAGGCAAGCTGTCCATGGTTCTCTCCCCAATGTCTTCATCAACGATGAGCAAATCCACTGGAGCAAAACTGCGAACAATCTTGGATATATTTTTAACGAAAATTTATTGTGGGATGATCTGATCATGCAACAATGTGGAAAAGTTTACGGCTGTTTGCGCAATCTTTACAAAAGTACATACTCCGCACCAACCAATACAAAAATCTGTTTGTTTAAAGCCTTGATCCTCCCACATTTTCTGTTTGGTGATGTACTCCATGTTCGCCCTAGTTCTGGTGCACTGAATAGACTGAATGTTGCATTAAATTGTTGCGTGCGATATGTCTATGGCCTAAACCGATACGATCGAGTAAGTCATCTACAAAGCAATCTCATTGGATGTTCTTTGAAAAATTTCTATGCATTCAGATCCTGCATGTTTATGCGTAAGCTTGGTTCGACTCGTTATCCCCCCGCACTATTTGATAAGCTCATATGCGCTCAAGGAAGCCGTTTGCGCAATTATGTTGTGCCTACTAATAGGACCACTTTGTATGCAAATTCTCTTTTTGTGAGAGGTGTTGTCAACTACAACTCATTACCCCCAAATGTTAAGCGTATACAATCAGAAGCCATTTTTAAAAGAGAATGCCTGAACTATTGGAAACAGCACCAGAATTAGCAGCCGCGTTGGATTCATACTTTGAAAATTATTAGTTATAGGAAAATAAAATAGAATAGGATTAAAATAAGTGAACGTGACAAATGTGTATGTCGGAAGTAGTAATTAAAAAGAATATTGTATTCTTACTCTACTGGATCAATAAACAAACAAACAAACAAACAAACATGTCTCGAAATATTTGTAAAAGTTCGTGATTTCCTCGAAAAACGGCATGTTTTGTTTTCTTTGCGCGAAGTGTCATGGCGACCAATTGTTCAAGGCAAGAATGAAAAGTTCAAATATTTCAATAAAAAGACTTTCGAGGGATGTGTAAACCAAAGAAGTTTTCATCAAATAGGATCGATTTAGTTTGTGGTCAAGGTAGTAATGAAGTTCCATGTTTTTTTCCAATTATTTCCTGTTTTTTATTTGCACCCTATGTGTTGTTATCTTCCCAATGGAGCACATATGATCCACTTCAAAACCCAAATTTATCAAATGGATCATTAAAGTAGGCTTAAATTATGCATCTTTTGTTCAAGAACTTCAGCTGTAAATCAATATTTCTATTTTTAAAACGTATAAAACCTTGTGGGAAGGAATGGGTTAATGTTCTTTATTTGTTTCTATTCTTAATCTGATGTTAGTGAAACGTTTTCTGATTCAGTGTTTGATTTGATCATTTTTTCAGATTTTGAGTTTATGTTCACAAATGTTACTTTTCTCATATTCAGAAGAACATTCGAAAGAAAATTAATTTTCTAGATTTCCTTTGATCCCTCCTACTTTGGTGATTTTTGATGGTTATAAACCCAAAACTTTGAGCACTTTGAGGCATCCTTAAATCAAGTCCGATTGAGCTGAAATTTTGCACAGGTCTATGAAATGTATATGGTTGGTTTTCGAAATTTAACATGACTTATTTGGCTTCCACCCTTACGTTAATGGATCATTTGTAGTCACAATTTTCAAACTGAAAGGGATGGAGACTGGGGATTTTTTATGTTTATATTGATCTATACCGGAAGTCTCAGCTTTTTCGTTTCCCAATTGTTTAATTTCACAATTCTTTCCCTTGCTTTTAAACAAGTGAATGATGCATACATATTTTACTTACATTGATTTATTTCTTCAAAAGCTATGGAAGGCATTATGTCAAAAATCATAAAACAAAACAGTTGCAGAGATTTTAAGGCAAAGCTGAGACTCCCAACATTGACAGTGAAATATATGTTGGGTCTAACGTATTAGAATACCAAATCTGAACGTATGGAAAAATTAAAGTTTTGCAAGAAACAACCCAAAAATACTCAATGCTGCGATTCCACCAACAATGCTTTGTCCTCAATTTTGCGTTCAATGGTCTTTATTTCTCATTTGAACATTTTAAATGATAGGGTAACAATCAGTAACAAGCAATAATCGTTGGAAAAATATGAATCAATTCGTTGATCCACTTTCTGACGGTCGCCTTGTTAAATAAAAAAAAATTTACTTTCAAATTAAAGATACCTGCATTCATCAGAAACTATTTTCAACAGTTAATGTTCATAGGTTTGCATTGACTTATTTTGTAACAAAAACCAAATCATCTTGTTACTTCACCAACTATTTTGGTAATTTGATATTGGAATTTGAATTGCAGATCCGATTCTAGAGACATTATTTTTTATTAACGTAAATAGCTGAAAGTTCCTTCCAATCGTAGTGTATAAATTGATTTAATACCACCTAAACTGATTTCATTTGGGTCCATCACTATCTTCCTCTCAATGAACTGTTTGATCGAACACATTTTAATGGACTGAAAGCACATCTGAATGAACTCAGACAACGATGAAAGACTACGATTTTTTTTTCTCAACTACAAGTATCCTTCAGCAATTTTGCAATGTGTTGGAAATGTTCCCTTGCTTCAAAGAGCTCACTCACACTGTTTGGCTGAGAAATTGCAATTGCAATTGCAAAGTGCATATGGAGCAGAAAAAAACATGAAACCACTGAAAATGATTCCAATGGAATTATGTTTCAGGAAAATTGAAAGTTGCAGAAACACTGATCATCAATGGGAGAGCAAACTTACCATTCGGTGTGTTGAGCTTTTGTTTATCTGTTGATTTAAGAACCAACGTACATGTAATATGTGTTTGTAAATGACAATTTACGGAAAAAATGTCTGAAGCAATGATCACGAGCTATTTTTATAGTTTTCTTAATGGTTATTATAAAAATAATCGTAAAATTTCTGGTTCTGAAATTTCATCTATTTACCTACAAATACAAATACTAAATTTGCTTTATTTCAATCCACCTAGCAGATTTCCCCCACAATGTATCCATATGGCAACGATTGAGAGAACGAAAATTACAGCACCCGGTACCGAACCCGGAATTTGTGAGATAACAATCCGTTGTCCCGGGCAGGGCTCCATTCCGAGTTTTATCGCCTCCCCCATCTATAGACGAGATGGAATGATCGGGTCAATTGTCTCAATGACTAGCGGGGGCACACGTGAGTTCCAGAATTGTGGGTTTGGATCCGTTCCAGTCAGCCCTTCGAGCGTCGTCGTTGCCATTCAGTTCGAAACAATTCATCACGGCGCTGATTCGACCCTCTAGGCGAGGTGATGATGTCGATGATGATGATGGCGATGGTGATGGTTTTGGGATTTTACGATAGCGAAACCGCAGTTCCACGTTGTGGCAGCAGCAGCAGTAATTTGTCGCTATCATCCCGGAGCTTACTTTTTATTTTTTTTTATCTAGACGAGCTTTTTTTCCTCAACCCACTTTATCTCGGCCTAGCAAATTGGACGATGAAGGTCAGACAATTGGTGCAAAATTCCTTCATCTGACGCAAGCCAACGAGGGTGGATTGTGTTATTTTTTTTTTTTTTTTTTTTTTCAGGGATTTTCATAGGATTGTGTTATGACACAAGAGGATAAATCAAGTCATCAAATTAACAGCATCACATAACATTTTTTTGGTCCAGTCGGATTCTTGAAACGATAGCCGGTAGCTTTATTTTCTAAAATAATCCGTAGCAAAATTTTGCAGAAGCAATCGTAAAAATTGTGCAGCTCGTAAAGTAGAGATCCTCCATGTTGGTCTGTCTCAATTTTCACCCTCGTATAATAACAAGCCTCCAATTGATGGGCTCCGGCGGAAGTAAATGAATCATATTTTATGGTTCCATTCATGGCTTGTAACGGCTAATTAGGTCTCTGTTCGAAGACGCCTTCCAAAAACGGGGGTCTGGTTTTATCGACATTGTTCCGAAGAAAAGGAGATGCTCTAATAATAAAGTCAAAGCATGTAATTAGGTCTAAGGAAAATTAATACGGGAGCAAAGTGTTTGTGTAATGACGTGAACTTGCAAAATTATAACTTCAGACTGCATATTTCAGATTTCAGATTTCGGACTACAAATTTCAGACTTTGGAATTTATAATTCGAAAGCTTCAGTCTTTAGACTTGAGACATTCTTTGAGTTTCCGATTTCGGACTACGGGCTTCAGATTTGAGGATCCAGACTTTCGACTTAAGACGTCAGACTTCAGACTCCAGACTTAAGGTTTTAGACAACAACCTTCTGACACCAGACTTCAGAATTCATTATAAAGACGATAGCCATCAGATGTCAGACTACAGACTTCAGACTTCAAACTGCGGACTTCAGACTTCAGACTTCAGACGTCAGACTTCAGACTTCAGACTTAGGACTTCAGAGTTAGGACTTCAGACTTCAGACTTCAGATTTCAGATTTCAATATTCAAACTTCAGACTTCGGACTTCAAACTTCAAACTTCAGACTTCGGACTGGAGACTTCAGACTTCAGACTGCGGACTTCAGGCTTCAGACTTCATATTTCAGACGTCAGACTTCAGACTTCAGTCTTCAAACTTCAAACTTCAAACTTCAAACTTCAAACTTCAAACTTCAAACTTCAAACTTCAAACTTCAAACTTCAAACTTCAAACTTCAAACTTCAAACTTCAAACTTCAAACTTCAAACTTCAAACTTCATACTTCGGACTTCAAACTTCAGATTTCAGAATTTGGACGTTAGACGTCAGACTTCAGACTTCAGACTTCAGACTTCGAACTGCCGACTTCAGACTTCGGACTCCAGATTTCAGACTTCAAACTTCAGACTTCGGACTTCAAACTTCAAACGTCAAATTTAGATTTCCGACTTCAGATTTCAGACTTTAGACTTCAGATTTCAGACTTCAGACTTCAGAGTTCAGACTTCAGAATTCAGAATTCAGACTTCAGACTTCATACTTCAAACTTCAGACTTCAGACTTCAGAATTCAGAATTCAGCTTTCAGACTTCAGACTTCAGATTTAAGACCTCAAACATCAGACTTCAGACTTCAGACTTCAGATTTCAGATTTCTGTATTCAGACTTCAGACTTCAGAGTTTGGACCGCAGACTTCAGACTCCATACCTCAGATTTCATATTCCAGACTTCTTTTTGAACTTAAAACTTCAAACATCGGACTTCAGACTTGAAACTTCTGACTTTAGACTTCAAATTTAAGACCTCAAACTTCAGACGTCAGACTTCAGACTTCAGACGTCAGACTTCAGACTTTCGACTTCAAACTTCAGACTTCAGACTTTAGACTTCAGGCTTCAGACTTCAGACTTCGGACTTCAGAATTCAGATTTCAGACTTTCATTTCTCGAACTTTTGACTTTCTACTTTTGATTATTGAGCTTCATTATTCAGCTTTCGGAGTTCGACTTTCGACCTTCTATTTTTCAATTCGGCTTCCGACTTTGGCTCTCGGCAACAAAAGCATTCCTAATTTACGACATTACGACATTCCAAATTTCGATTTTCAACTGCCAACGTCTGATTTAATACATCTTAATTCAAGCTTCTTCTTTCCGGTTCTGACTTCTGATCTTTGATTTTCGAACTTTCATGTTCCAATTTTCTGCTTTTTGATTGAATTATAAATTTTTGTATATTTTTTTACTTTCAAGATTCGATTTCGAAGTCCAACTTTTTACTCTCCGCTTTCTACACTCCAAATTCGACTTTCCCATTATCACATTACGAATTTCAATTCTCGAATTTTTACTACCAGTATTCGACATTTGACCTACGAAGTTTTATTTCAGATGATCGATATTTCACTTTTGAAATTTAATTCTTTCAACTAACAACTATCAATTGTTACCTGAATTTAGATTTTCGAATTTTTACATAAGACTCACTCTTTTGACTGTCGACATTTGACTAACATAATATGACTTTAACCCACTCGAGACGGAGGCCTCTTTGCGACATTCTAATTTATAGTACTTTTCAACTATCGACTTTCGACTTTTGACAATCAACTTCCGACATTCGATTTTCGACTTTCGACTTTCGGATTTCGACTTTCGACTTTCGACTTTCGACTTTCGACTTTCGACTTTCGACTTTCGACTTTCGACTTTCGACTTTCGACTTTCGACTTTCGACTTTCGACTTTCGACTTTCGACTTTCGACTTTCGACTTTCGACTTTCGACTTTCGACTTTCGACTTTCGTCTTTCAACTTTCGTTTTTCGACTTTCAACTCTCGACTTCGACTTCGACTTCGACTTTCGACTTTCGACTTTCGACTTTTGACTTTCGACTTTCGACTTTCGACCTTCGACTTTCGACTTTCGACTTTCGACTTTCGACTTTCGATTTTCAACTTTCGACTTTCGACAATCAACTTCCGACATTCGATTTTCGACTTTCGGCTTTCGACTTTCGACTTTCGACTTTTGGCTTTCGACGTCCAACTTTCGAATTTCGACTTTCGACTTTCGATTTTCGTCTTTCGACTTTCGACTTTCGACTTTTGACTTTCGACTTTCAACTTTCGACATTCGACTTTCGACTTTCGACTTTCGACTTTCGACTTTCGACTTTCGACTTTCGACTTTCGACTTTCGACTATCGACTTTCGATTTTCGACTATCGACTTTCGACTTTCGACTTTCGACTTTCGACTTTCGACTTTCGACTTTCGACTTTCGACTTTCGACTTTCGACTTTCGACTTTCGACTTTCGACTTTCGACTTTCGACTTTCGACTTTCGACTTTCGACTTTCGACTTTCGACTTTCGACTTTCGACTTTCGACTTTCGACTTTCGACTTTCGACTTTCGACTTTCGACTTTCGACTTTCGACTTTCGACTTTCGACTTTCGACTTTCGACTTTCGCCTTTCGCCTTTCGATTTTTAAATTTTACGTTTCGAATTTTGGCTTTTGACTTTCAGCTTTCTACTTTCAACTTTCGATTTTTTACTTTCCATTTAGACTTTCGATTTTCGTCTACCACCATTTGACTTTAAATTTTAAACATTCGAGTTTCGATTTTCGACTTTCGACTTTCGACTTTTGACTATTGACTTATGACTTTTGACTTTCGACTTTCGACTTTCGACTTTCGACTTTAGACCTTCGACTTTCGACTTTCGACTTTCGACTTTCGACTTTCGACTTTCAACTTTTGACGTTCAACTTTCGACTTCCGACTTTCGATTTACGACTTACGACTTTCGACTTTCGACTTTCAATTTTCAACTTTCGAATTTCGACTTTTGACTTTCGACTTTCAACATTCGACTTTCGACTTTCAAGTTTCGACTTTCGACTTTCGACTTTCGACTTTTGACTTTTGACTTTCGACTTTCGACTTTCGACTTTCGACTTTCGACTTTCGACTTTCGACTTTCGACTTTCGACTTTCGACTTTCGACTTTCGACTTTCGACTTTCGACTTTCGACTTTCGACTTTCGACTTTTGGTTTTCGACTTTCGACTTTCGACTTTCAACTTTTGACTTTTGACTTTCGTCTTTCGTTTTTCGACTTTCGACTTTCGTCTTTCGACTTTCGACTTTCGACTTTCGACTTTCGACTTTCGACTTTCGACTTTCGACTTTCGACTTTCGACTTTCGACTTTCGACTTTCGACTTTCGACTTTCGACTTTCGACTTTCGACTTTCGACTTTCGACTTTCGACTTTCGACTTCCGACTTTCGACTTTCGACTTTCGACTTTCGACTTCCGACTTTCGACTTTCGACTTTCGACTTTCGACTTTCGACTTTCGACTTTCGACTTACGACTTACGACTTACGACTTACGACTTACGACTTACGACTTACGACTTACGACTTACGACTTACGACTTACGACTTACGACTTACGACTTACGACTTACGACTTACGACTTACGACTTACGACTTACGACTTACGACTTTCGACTTTCGACTTTCGACTTTCGACTTTCGACTTTCGACTTTCGACTTTCGACTTTCGACTTTCGACTTTCGACTTTCGACTTTCGACTTTCGACTTTCGACTTTCGACTTTCGACTTTAGACTTTAGACTTTCGACTTTCGACTTTCGACTTTCGACTTTCGACTTTCGACTTTCGACTTTCGACTTTCGACTTTCGACTTTAGACTTTAGACTTTAGACTTTTGACTTTTGACTTTCGACTTTCGACTTTCGACTTTCGACTTTCGACTTTCGACTTTCGACTTTCGACTTTCGACTTTCGACTTTCGACTTTCGACTTTCGACTTTCGACTTTCGACTTTCGACTTTCGACTTTCGACTTTAAACTATCGAATTTCGACTTTTGACTTATTTTTTTGCCTTTCGATTTTCGTCTACCATTATTTGACTTAATTTTTAAACTTTCGACTTTTTGTTTTAGTTTCCATGATTTTCAAGTTTTTATTATAAACAGTTCGTTATAAAAACTTTCAGGATTAAAAAATTGAAATTCATGGCTTTTTGATGTTTTGAAAAAAAGGTATTTTAAAATTTTCGAGATTTCTACTAAATCAAGTCACCAAGCAAATTAACGACTCATAAACTTTTATTCTTTTCTACTTTTCTACTGTTCTACTTTTCTTCTTTTCTTCTGTTCTATTTTTCTATTTTTCTACTTTTCTGCTTTTCTACAATTCTTCTTTTCTTCGTTTCTACTTTCCTTCTTTTCTACTTTTATACTTTCCTACTTTTCTGCTTTCTACATTTCTTCTTTTCTACTTTTCTTCTTTTCTACTGATCTATTTTTTTTCTACTTTCATACTTTTCCACTCTCTACTGTTCTACTTTTCTAGTTTTCTTTTTTTCTAATTTTTTTATTTTTCTGCTTTTCTACTTTTCTACTTTTCTTCTTTTCTACTTTTCTACTTTTCTTCTTTTCTACTTTCCTTCTTTTCTACTTTTCTTCTTTTCTACTTTTCTACTTTTCTACTTTTCTGCTTTTCCATTTTTCAACTTTTCAACTTTTCTGCTTTTCTACATTTCTACTTTTCTACTTTTTTACTTTTCTACTTTTCTACTTTTCTACTTTTCTACTTTTCTACTTTTCTACTTTTCTACTTTTTTTACTTTTCTACTTTTCTACTTTTCTTCTTTTCTACTTTTCTACTTTTCTACTTTTCTACTTTTCTACTTTTCTACTTTTCTACTTTTCTACTTTTCTACTTTTCTACTTTTCTACTTTTCTACTTTTCTACTTTTCTACTTTTCTACTTTTCTACTTTTCTACTTTTCTACTTTTCTACTTTTCTACTATTCTACTTTTCTACTTTTCTACTTTTCTACTTTTCTACTTTTCTACTTTTCTACTTTTCTACTTTTCTACTTTTCTACTTTTCTACTTTTCTACTTTTCTACTTTTCTACTTTTCTACTTTTCTACTTTTCTACTTTTCTACTTTTCTACTTTTCTACTTTTCTACTTTTCTACTTTTCTACTTTTCTACTTTTCTACTTTTCTACTTTTCTACTTTTCTACTTTTCTACTTTTCTACTTTTCTACTTTTCTACTTTTCTACTTTTCTACTTTTCTACTGTTCTACTTTTCTACTTTTCTACTTTTCTACTTTTCTACTTTTCTACTTTTCTACTTTTCTACTTTTCTACTTTTCTACTTTTCTACTTTTCTACTTTTCTACTTTTCTACTTTTCTACTTTTCTACTTTTCTACTTTTCTACTTTTCTACTTTTCTACTTTTCTACTTTTCTACTTTTCTACTTTCAAACTTTTTGTTCCACTTAGTTTTGATAGCAAAGTATTAATGTTCATGCTTTTTGTATTCAAACTGTTGATTAACAAAAGGATGATTTCCAACATTTTTTACATAAAACAGAAGACTTCTTGAATTTCAAAAAGTGTTAAGTGGGTGACGCTCAATTGCTGCTGAATATTTTATATAAGTCGTGTATCAATTTATCAGAGAAAATAAGCATGTATGGTTTGTGGTACATTTGATTGCAAAATCACATTTAATTTTTACCAATCTTTTAAAGACATTTAAAGCTTTTATTATTCTATTGTGATCCTGAATAAAAAGACACACTTTTCTCGGGACCAATCAATCGAGTCTACTTTTCGAGTAGATCCCAACGAAACGATAAAACTTGTTTTGAATGAAACCTCTGTTTCATTCATTCCTTTTCTTTCATCCATTCCTTCACTCTTGACTCAATCATGATACCTTTCAATTAGCTCAATTATCGTCGCACCAAACAACATCCTCCCCCCACTTTCCGAGGGAATGCGTAACGTGATACAGATTTTTATTGCCATAAATCGCTTGTTTACCACGCAAACCATTCATAAATAGTTGGAGCAGAGCGTCGTCGTTCTTGGAGCAATTAAAGGCCGCCTGGTCCAGTTCCCGTTTCGTTTATTGACTCTCTCGCTCGCGCTTTCGCGTTCGTCGTTCATTTCCAAAAATGTAGCACAATCAATTCATTGACTGTTGTGGCCTCTCGTTAGGCCATGAGCTCTATTTATATAAGTCTGTTTTTGTAGCTATGAATAAGTATGTCAGCTCATAACTTATTTTTTGCGAGAGACATGATCGCGAATTAAACACCCGTTTGTCGTCGTCGTTTTCGTTTAGTGTTTGCTGCTATTATTATACTAGTACCTATTACTGCTGCTACTTGTTCAAGGTACTAAATTGCTAACTGCTATAACCATATACAACACCCTAAAACGTCCTTTGATGGCGGCTGGCGAGGAAGTCAAGTGGGAGGTTAGTATTTATGCAACAGACGACGCGGACGACCATTTTAGCCAATTGGGTCCACTCCCATCCCCGCCTTTTCGTAACCACTAAAAGTTTCACCCTTCCCCACTCGAAGTGCGAAATTTGCGCGGGAATAAAGTCACAATGACCGGCCATCATCATAATAAACGATTTGTACTTACTGCCCGCTGCTCTTGGCTCTCGTCGAAGAGTATGGTGTTCCGATTTTTGTTTACAAGTTAGGCGCGAAGGGTAGATCATAAAAGTATAAGCCAGTCCAAACGCCTGGCCAGGATAGACGCCATTGGTGTCGACATGAACCCCTTCTATCCTCCATCTTCGATTCTGACGGTCGCCACTCGTTGAAATGACATTTAGTGAGGTGCTTTGGTTGCTTGCTAGCCAATCTTGGCTCTTGGGGTGATAAATAAACAATCAGGCCGCGCCGTGCCCATAAATACAGTTTGGAACTAAGGCAGCACGTATTAAGTGAAGTGTATGATGGTGTGAATAAATTTGCAGTTCTCGTGCTCTCTCCTTAACTAGTACTTTAGGTAGCTATGCCAAAATTTATGGACTAACGCTACTGGACCTTGATTGCTTTTGTTTATGTTGCATTTTTATTTTCTTTCATGGATGGAATACGGGTCATCCAAGTGCCGTTTATTTATGATTTTTTTTTCTTTCGTGTAGGATATAATTCCAAATTTTTAATCTATGGAGCCACTGTTGAAAACATTTTTTTACAGCAGTAGCATATTTCATAATACACGAAAATATGTACGTTGATTACTTTCCACTGATCTTCGACCTTTTTAAATTCAATAAAATTTCTTTCTTATTTAGATGAAGGTAAAATGTTGAACAATTACAAAAAATAATCAAAACGACAAATCTAATTTCGAAAGTCGAGATTTGATGAAACTTAAAAATAATAATGTCAAAAGCTGAAAATCAACAAAAATTTAAAAAAAAAAAAGTCAAAAGTCCTTAGTAGAAAATAATAGAAAAAAATAGTCAAAAAATCCAACAGTCAAAAAACCCAAAAGACGAAATTCCTAAAAGACGTAAATATAAAATTCAAAAATCAAAAGTCAAAAAGTTAAATATGTTGTTCTAAAATTTAAAAATAAATCAGTGAAAAGTTGGAAAGAATGAGAAACAAAAACCGAATCTAAAAAGAATACAACATTTCGAAAAAAAAATAAATGAGGTAAGTTGGGAAGAAGAGATAAAGAGATCAAGTCTTCTAATGATGAATTAAAAGAAAAAATAAAACTTCGAATTGCAGAAAACATTAAAATATACAGACTCTGCACCTGTGCCAAAATCGAACGGTTTTTAGAAACAACATAACCTTTTAGTTTTCGGTATAACGCGACCAATTTAATTTAGACAAACACCATAAATAAGTTTTTATGTTCCGAAATGATGATAAAATGAAACAATAAAAACAAAAGTTTTTTTAAAAATTTATAAAGTACTAAAAATGACAATAAGCTGAAAATTCAAAAAGTTAAGAAACAAATTCAAATTAAGAACTGTAAATAACAAAAAATTATTAAAAAATGATGAAGAATGACAAAACCACAAATATGACAAATGAAAACAAACATTATGAAAAAGACAAAAAAGTGCAAAAAGCATCAAAAACATGATGAAAAAAAATAAAAAATGACTACAAATGGTCGGAAATTGACAAAAAAAAAGTTTTTGATAATGGTAATAATTATATTGTAAAAATATATGAAAAAAAACCGTTCGATTTTGGAAACATTAAATTTTGGTAACACAAAATGTACGCACGTGTTGCTAAATTTAAACGGGGTCTGTATAACTAAAAAAAAAAGAATTGTAGAAAAGTTGAAAAGTATAAAGAAAGATATGTAAAAAAAACAGAGAAGTAGAACAGTAGAGAAGTAGCGAAGTATAAAAGTAAAAAAGTTGATCAGAAGAAAAAAAAGAAAGTAGAAAAGAAGAGAAGAATAGAAGTACAAAAGTAAAATACTTAGCTGAAGAAATGAAGAAAATAGAAAAGATGAAAATTAGAAAATTATAAAAAAAAGTAAATAAGAAAAGGAGAAAAGAAGAAATGTTGAACGGAAGTAAAGAAGGGAAAAAAAAGATTAAAAAAAGAAAAAAAGAAAAAAAGAAAAGAAGAAAAGTAGAAAAGTAGAAAGTAGAAAAGTAGAAAAGTAGAAATGAAGAAACATAGAAAAGTAAAAAGAAGAAAAGTAGAAAAGAGAAAAGTAGAAAAGTAGAAAAGAAGAAAAGTACAAAAGTAGAAAAGTAGAGAAGTAGAAAAGTAGAAAAGTAGAAAAGTAGAAAAGTAGAAAAGTAGAAAAGTAGAAAAGTAGAATAGTAGAAAACTAGGAAAGTAGAAAGGTAGAAAAGTAGACAAGTAGAAAAGTAGAAAAGTAGAAAAGAAGAAAAGTAGAAAAGAAGAAATAGTAGAAAAGATAGAAAAGTAGAAAAAAGAAAAGTATAAAAGTGGAATCAAATTGTCAAATTGAAAAAAAGAAAATCAAAAATCGAAAATTGAAAATTGAAAATTGAAAATCGAAAATCGAAAATCGAAAATCGAAAATCGAAAATCGAAAATCGAAAATCGAAAATCGAAAATCGAAAATCGAAAATCGAAAATCGAAAATCGAAAATCGAAAATCGAAAATCGAAAATCGAAAATCGAAAATCGAAAATCGAAAATCGAAAATCGAAAATCGAAAATCGAAAATCGAAAATCGAAAATCGAAAATCGAAAATCGAAAATCGAAAATCGAAAATCGAAAATCGAAAATCGAAAATCGAAAATCGAAAATCGAAAATCGAAAATCGAAAATCGAAAATCGAAAATCGAAAATCGAAAATCGAAAATCGAAAATCGAAAATCGAAAATCGAAAATCGAAAATCGAAAATCGAAAATCGAAAATCGAAAATCGAAAATCGAAAATCGAAAATCGAAAGTCGAAAGTGGAAAGTCGAAAATCGAAAGTCGAAAGTCGAAAGTCGAAAGTCGAAAGTCGAAAGTCGAAAGTCGAAAGTCGAAAGTCGAAAGTCGAAAGTCGAAAGTCGAAAGTCGAAAGTCGAAATTCGAAATTTGAATCTCGAAAGCCGAAAGTCGAAAGTCGAAAATCGAAAGGCGAAAATCGAAAGCTAAAAGTAGAAAGCCAAAGTTTAAAGTCGAAAGTAAAAAGTTGAAAGTCGAATGCCGAAAGTCGGAAGTCGAATGTCGAAAGTCGTAAATTGAAAGTCTATAGTCGGAAATCGAAAGTTGAAAGTCGAAAGTCGAAAGTATCACATATCAGAAAATTTTGAGATAAAAAACAACGTTTCCAGAGTAAATGATTAATGTTCGTTGTGACTTTTCTATTAATGGCGACCGTCAAAAATTCGTTTTAGAAAATTTTTAACATTTTATGGTTTGTCTTTTCATTTTAAGTCCGAATACAACCGTAAAATGTAAGACTAATTTTTACTGCTGCAAAACTATCATAATACTGTTTTAATTTAAAAAGGATAACCTTTTTTGTATCTTAGTTATAGATTTTTCTCAGCAATTTTCAAAAACAACATTTTAAAACGTTGCTTTTGTCCGCTTTTTCGTCTCTTTTCATGCTGCAATAAAATTAAATACAATCAGTCAAAAAGTTGCGGAAATCAGTCTTCTCTTGTTGAGGAATATTTTTGTATCATTATTATCAGATGTTTTTATCTGAATTTTTTATCATTTTTTTTTTATTTTTAATAAGACGTCAAGTCTGGATGTTTTTGAACTGCCCTAGGATGTTGAAAATTAGGGTAAGAGTTAGAAGAGATAGCTCATCCAAAAATTAATCCAATAATTGAGCGAATTGAATTTGAATATCTTTTTCTCAGAAAAAATGCGCATAATACATATAATCTTTCGAGGAGAAGATCGAACCGGAGATAAAAATATTCCCGCCCATAAACATCCTTCGGAGACATTCCTTATCGATTAGACCCCAATCAAACTTGGGCAGGAGGGATCTAATACATTCAACCCTTCATCTATTTTCCTCTGAACGGATCTCCGGCTCTTCTCTTCTCGGAACCGGACCAGGTCGGGATTGAGTGGGAACACACTCGACCGAATGACCGGGACCGGCTGGTCCTACAATCTTAACCCAAGGCGGAGTCCATCTATCTAGATCCTAGGATATGTTGCTAGAGGGTGAAGGTTGCAGTTGATAGAATTTCTCGAGAGGTTATCGCTATTTTTATACCACTTGGCTCTGGGGTAGGCGAGAGACTAGTTGGATAGAAGATGGCTTGGAAAAGGTAGCTATATGAGGCTCTTGTTTCCTATAGCTGAGTGATTGTTGATTGACACTTCTTTCTGATGGAAATATGTTGAAAATTGAAATACTTTCCTTGTTTGAGTAGTTCCTAGTAAAAAGTTAACAGATACCTACATATGTACATGAACTCCAAACTTTAAATTGTTTCCTAGAAATAACCTAGTCAAAAAACCTCCCAGGCGAAAAAATGAGTTGATCCAAAGACGTATCTATTGGCACATTTCAGAAAAAAAGTTAATTTTAAAATCTTGAACATTTTTGTATCCAGATATGAAACGAACCTACTAGTTATAAGTAGGTATAAACGCAAGCCGGTTCCATTATCGCGCCAGCTTGTTGATTTTTGTCGGGCCGCCTCGAAAATAGACAAGCGTCGTCGATATGACTTTATGATCCCACTGTGTGTTTCACATTCCGAAAACAGCTGCCTTCCATCAGGTGGTTGACACTGATTGGCAATAAAATCTTGGCCCCGGTTTCGAACTGATCTTTGAGGAAGCAAAAAATAACACCATACATCGCTCAAAACACATGAGCTCTTCTTTTTTGGCTGAGTTTCCTGCTCCATGCTCTGTGAGGCCAAAATTGATGGATATGTCGAGATGGTTGTTGTTTAAAGATCTTCCTCAATCCCATCCCATCAACAGCACCATCAACCGAAATTATCAACTGAAAGCCGCCGCCACCACCAGAGCAGAGCTCAAGTATCCAAAACAAACCCAAAGATTCGATGGACCGAGTATAAATAAAGATCGTTTGCTCTAGACGGCCGGGCCGGAGCGAGAAAAAAAAATCGAAATAAAACAAGCAACACTCCGCTAATTTTACACCCCCCAAAACAAATGGAAGTATCAAAAACCTACTAAGCGTTTGACTAACTGGGGCGGCTTCCAATATATATCTACGGGTACTAATAGCAAACAACATACACATAAACCGCCGGATTATTTTGAGCAAGGAGAATCCTCTGCTGGTTTCCCCAGGTTATGGTTGGTCAGTTTGTTGGATTTGCAGCTCCCGAATCCAAACATTTGGCTGGCCTCTTGGAGTAAATTGTAAACAAACCTTGTTGCAGGCAGGGAGCGAAAAGGCCGACGTGCTTAATCAAGCTGGGCAAAAATAAACTTTTAAACATTCGAGTAAACGGTCGTGTATCGGCACCCCCACCAGTGCGATAGGAGCAGTAGGTTGGGTCTTTTTAGTTAAGAAAATAACATATTTTTTTGATTTTCGATCTTTTAAGTACGTATCAAATAACTAACCAATTTTGGTGGTCTTTTTCAAGGAAACTGGAAATTCATTAATGAATAACATTTTTTCGGAGCGTTCTTAAGTTATAATTAATATACTGTGTAACTTACTTATCTGTCTGTTAAAAAATGTAAGAATGTTAAAGTTTATGAATTATACAAAAATAACATATTATACATCACAGACGAGTAGCGAATTCTGGACTCCTAACCGTTGGATGAAAACGACATTGACAGGAACAACAGACTGATAAGTGAGTTCCACACTATATTATTTATTAATTTATCAATCGCTGTTTTGTCTGCCAGATCAGTTAGATCTTCGAGAAATACCAAATAGGTTATTAGGCCTAAAGTCATAGGACAGAATGGATACTATTCCAAATTAATGTTATATCGAACGAACATTAGGCTGTACTGAATGAATTCTTAATCAAAAATGCGACGTTTCAGAAACTATGTTGAATTTTTTAAACAGCCATATTCCACCTAACATTCAACAATTCCAACGTTCATTCGGCATTATAGTCCATAAGGCCTAGCGTTCTTTTCGACCATACGTCCATGGACCTTAAGTCGATTTTCTTTAAAACGTTAAAACAAAAGTGAAACTTTTTAGATTTATTTCACAATTAAGGGGAGAGTAGGGTCTAACACTTACAAAAAATCGATTTATTATATTTTTTATTTTCTTATTGTAAAACATTTCAAGAATGTTGTGTCAAATTTACAAGTCAATCGAAGCTAAACTGTAGAAATTATAGGCCTTTATCTCCTCTTATCTAATATCTTATCTCATTATAGAGCAGAAACTTCAAACGCGTTTTTCTCGAAAGCACATTTTTAACACTATTTATACCGGAGGGGGTCATATGACATTTTTTGAACTTCAAATGACTATAACTCCTATTGTTTTCATTTTTTCGGAAATTTTTCTTCATGACTATTTTTATTTTCAAAATGCACGTATTTTTGCATCAAAATATTATTTTTTAAGTTTGTAGATTTCGAAATACGTATGTGGTATACCTATTTATACCGCCGGGGGTCAAATGACCCCTAACACATTTTCCGCTAAAACTCTGTTGTTTCTCAACTGATTTTTACAAATTTTATAGTTTTGGAAAGCTTGTAACGTGACTCAAATATTGTTCTCAGACAATATTCAGCTACAATCATGGATTTTGAAGTTATTCGTAGTATAAGAAAAAAAATCCAAAAAAACATGCTTCGGGAAAATGGCTGTAAGTCAGTTTATAGGAGCGCGAAAAAAAATTCATTTGGTGCCTGAAAAACCTGAAGTTAGAAGCTATACGTTGCACATATGGAAAAAAAATTAAAATTTTTTTTAAGATCATGACCACAAAAAATGTAAAAAAGTGGTGTAAAAAACGTACTTTTTAATGAACCAATCACCAAAGCTGTCCCAGTCACATTAGAAATTTTTTGAAAAGTGAATTGGAAAATTGACGTTATTTGTGACATTTTGGCATCTTTAGATTTATAAAACACGAAACACAGAATTTTTGACAGATATTCAAATGTAGCTGTTTTTAGACTTTTTTATCAATTTACTTTTTCTGAGACTATTCTTACACTTATGATCGGCTTTGCACTGGATTTTGAGTATGTTAACAAAAGATTTAAAGAATAAGTTTATATGCTCAAGAAAGGAAATTTCATACCGATTCTAGTGATGTAATTATATTGGCGGTGCAATGCGTGACAAAAATATGATAAATAAAATAGTGAAGTAGTTTCAGAATTTTGAAAAGTCAGCACCAATTCCTGCTTGGCAGACAGGCGCTGTGGGTGGTAATATTTCACAGCTATTTTGCACACGAAGACGGGCGAAAGGAAACGAAAAAACAAACGAGCATTCGCTCAAATTTTCTGGTTTTACTTTCAGAAATATATTTATCATATTTTTGTCACGCATTGCACCGCCAATATAATTACATCACTAGAATCGGTATGAAATTTCCTTTTTTGTGCATATAAACTTATTCCTTAAATCTTTTGTTAACATACTCAAAATCCAGTGCAAAGCCGATCGTAAGTGTAAGAATAGTCTCAGAAAAAGTAAATTGATAAAAAAGTCTAAAAACAGCTACATTTGAATATCTGTCAAAAATTCTGTGTTTCGTGTTTTATAAATCTGAAGATGCCAAAATGTCACAAATAACGTCAATTTTCCAATTCACTTTTCAAAAAATTTCTACTGTGACTGAGACAGCTTTGGTGATTGGTTCGTTAAAAAGTACGTTTTTACACCACTTTTTTACATTTTTTGTGGTCATGATCTTAAAAAAATTTTAATTTTTTTTCCATATGTGCAACGTATAGCTTCTAACTTCAGGTTTTTCAGGCACCAAATGAATTTTTTTTCGCGCTCCTATAAACTGACTTACAGCCATTTTCCCGAAGCATGTTTTTTTGGATTTTTTTTCTTATACTACGAATAACTTCAAAATCCATGATTGTAGCTGAATATTGTCTGAGAACAATATTTGAGTCACGTTACAAGCTTTCCAAAACTATAAAATTTGTAAAAATCGGTTGAGAAACAACAGAGTTTTAGCGGAAAATGTGTTAGGGGTCATTTGACCCCCGGCGGTATAAATAGGTATATACAAAGTGCCGGTATGTTTAGTGTTAAAGTCAGTGGACATCGTCATTTGCAAACTACTTCACCGATTCTTTTCAAATTTGGAACATATTTTCTACATATAGAATACAAAACCCCAACGTTTTTCTTTTTTACTTTGGGGAGATTTTACAGATAAAAAATGACGGATTTTTTCGTGAAAAATCGTAGTTTTTACTTCAAACAGCCACAAAAATTTCATAAAAAAAATTTTAAGTTAAATAAAAACGTTGGGGTCCAGAAAAACATCTATTAAAAATATTTTGCTCTGATTTTTTGACTTCAGATGATTCTGTGCTGAGATACAGTGCCCACCGCAAATCCTGTTTTCTAAAAGACATCCTCGAAAGTGCTCCGTCACCGGCTCATTTTTCAATATTTTTCTACGAAAAAATTACTAAATCTTCTTTTAACAATGCTTTGTATAATGCAAAAAATTTGAGCTATAGCTCTAAAAAAAATTTGTGAAAATGGTGTTTTTTTTTCAGTTAGTACTACTCCCCCCTTAAAATTTTTTTGAGTTTTGGCCGAAATTGCAAATAAATATTAAAACCCTGGTTAAAAACCCAGAAAAAACTTCTAAGCAAATGATATGTAAAAGTATTAATGATGTATCTTAAGGTTGTCAAATTTTTCCCGCACGCCGTTTTATCCGGGAAAATTTGATCATTACCTAGGAATTACTCAACAAAAATCAAGAAGACCTTTTTAAGCCTTTTTTTCTCATCGATACACATCATCAGATTTAAAATAATTTTTTTTTCATTCCAGAAAACCGTTCTTGATTATTATTTTGATAAAACTTGATCAAAAAATAAAGTTAGGGACGCAATTTTTTTTTAAATTTAAAGAACCCAATTCTAGTTTTGTGTCTGATTTTGTACATAGTGGGAAATTCTGCGGCCAAATCCGGTCTTTTTTAAACAAATCCAGGCAATTGGACCGGAACGGACTTTTCCCAAATTAATTGTCAAATAACCGAGCAATTTTGGATGAAACCGCGCAATCTGACAAGCTTAATGTAATCTATGCTCTTCATAGCAAAATATATGTATGCCAGCATTGAACTTATAGAAAATGCCAAATTTATTTCACTTTCTAGTTTTTATTATGTTGAACACCAAGAAACGCACTAGCCGAAGGCTGAAAATCTCTTTAATAAAAACAAAAATAATAATAAACATCATTTGAATCCCTTAGAGCCAAAGGGGTATAAGTGCATAAAAGCTGATTTCGAGAAAAAAGCACTTGAACTTCGTTGTGTTCCAGTAAATTCCATAGATATTTTTTATGAATTTTTTTCATGTGAATGATTTTCCTAATCAAAAACAAAGCATTTTACAACATTTTTCCAAAAAACAACGTTTATTTGACGTTTATTGAGGCGGCACATATTTTTTAAATTTGGTACTTATACCCCTTTGGCTCCAAACACATGCACTTATACCCCTTTGCCACCAAATAAATTCACTTATACCCCTTTGCCACCAAGAAATTTTCACATCCAGGTTTTTTTTATCTTGTTAATATGGGTAAGAAACCATAAATATTCATTGCTACAAGTTTTCGTATAAATATATTTTTTGTCGTTTTGATGAGAAATATACTCTGGTACTGTAGGTTAAGAGATTTCATGGCTGAAGATCGACCTGGTCTTGGCAACTTCAAGTAAATCTCTCCGAACAACGTTTTTTCATCAGGATTAATTTATAAAAATTCGTGAAAGGTATTTTCCACTAAATTCCAATCACCACGAGTTTTGTACGTCTTTGCCTAATCAATTGGGTATTGGAATGGGACTTGCGGTCACTCTGAGTTGGTTTTTTACAGTAAATTAACGATAAGCGCTTCAATATTAACCCAATTATCTCGTACAAATACATTTTTTTGTACTTTATAAGCCTTTAATCCGTGACACACTCCATATATCCAGAAATCAGGAATTTGTGATCCACTTATTTGTTATTGAAATAGAAAAAATAATTAAACATATTAATTTTATTTTCTACTAGAATTATCACTAAATGCATTCAGATGAATCACAGTTGATGGTAAATTTTTAAACATCATCAGCTATTCAAAAGAAAAGTGAATTACATTTATTTTAAATTTTTTTGGTCCCGATGAAAAAACATTACTTTCGTGAAATCAAGTTAGGGTTGGTGGCAAAGGGGTATAAGTACATCAGTTTAATGGACTTTGGAGGCAAAGGGGTATAAGTGCAGCACTTATACCCCTTTGGCTCCAAACAAAAAGGAAATTTCAGTTAGCAGGATTTTTTCAAAGAGATCTAAACATAACAAAATAGTGAAATAAAATTATGATTAAAATAGCATATGATGATTGACAGTCAAGTATTCGTTATAGATGGTTATCTCGATTTTTTCCATTTTGTCACTTATACCCCTTTGGCTTCACGGGCCTCATTTTATGAAAAATATTACCTCAATTAGATTTCAAATAACAAGATTAAGGTACTTATTACGCAGTTTATTAGAATTATTTGAATAAAAGTTTGTAGAAGAAGGCTCCTGTCTCGAAACATTTTCTAATCTAGAAGCCTATTTTTTTTAAATAAAAGTAAAACCGATTAAAAAAGTGCATTATTTACATTGTTTCACATATTTTGAAAATAGAAAGAGATTTAAAAAAGGTTTGCTTAACTTCATTGACTGCACCTGCCCACCTTTGAAAATTAAACACGAAATGCACGATGAACCATTAAAAAAAAGCTGTAGAGCAGTGTAAATATTTTTTCTCAACTGTAAACATTAGACTGCTGCAGGTAAGGAAATTTTAAATTCTGATATTCATACACCACCCATAATTTTTTGGTTGTTTTTGCTACCAGAAATAGCAATAAAAATTTTGCAAGCGATCCATCCAGTCCTGAATTAGCGCAACGAGTTCTAATTCTTTTTGGAAATTTTCATGGGAAAACAAAATTTTTCATTCAAAAAAAATCACCAGGGATGTACTGAATGTTCCAAAAAATATAGCTTTGGATAAAAAATATCCCTTCATTTTTGTAATACAATTCATGTGAACAAAGCACAAAACTAACTTATACCGCAGAACAGATAATCGATGTTATATTTCTATTTTTATAATTTTTTTTTATTCAATTTAAGCGTTTTTGACTGCTTATTTTAAACTTGTGTACCCGTACGATGAGAAAAAAAATCACAAAAAACTGTTTTGCATAGCCAAGAAATTTATTGATTTATATAACCTTTGCAAAAATATTTCAGGAAATTATCAAAAGGTCTAGCAAGTAAAGACTGCCATTCAAAAATACTCTGCAATGAATTGAGATTTTTTATTTTCAAATGATTATAGCTTTTTTCATGAAATGCTTAGCTGCTTGTCAAGTTAGCAAAAAAACAAAGCTTAAGAATAGCTGAAACTAAAAATTAAAGACCAACTTTATTTCAAGCATTTTTCAATTTTCTGGATGATTTTATGGGTAAAAATTTCTTCTTCCAAACAAATTTCTATACAAAATTAAAACGCATTGCGCTAACTCAGGAATCAATCAAATCATCTCAAATTTTACACTGATGCTGGTGACCCAAAAGACATCCAAAAAACATATGGGAGCAAAAAGTCATTTTTTTGCACCGGTCTAGTAGACATATTATAGTGAGAATCGTTTTTTAAGTCGTTATAATAAACGCATATCGAATTCTACGATGGTTCAATAGAACTGTACATAATTCCAATATAGAACACAGAAAAGTGATGATAAGCTCAAATGTTTCTGTAGTAGTAAATATATTTTACGAAAAAAAAAACCCGACAGATGAAGTTGTTTGCCATTTAAAAAACGCTCTTTATTTTTGTTTTTTTAACCCCTTGCAAAAAAATTTCTCATGTCATCACAAAGTAAAATATACAATTAGCACAAAATAATATTTTAAGATTTCTTCAAATTAACAGAATCTTTCTTGAAATCTTATGAGTAAATATACACTGTCACGCAGTATTCACAAAATATTATGTACCTTTCAAAACAGTGCTCTCAACCTCTAGGAACAATTTGAAAAAATTTACGTAAAAATTTAAATTCTCAAAGTAATAACATCGATCAAATATTCTTAGCTTATTATAATCCACAAAGTAACAAAACTCACTAACTAACTTGGGGACGTTGATGCCGAATATGCCAACGATAGTTTTATTCTATAAGCTCTTGCTTTCGAGGTGACGTTTTGCACATTTTTACCAATACTGTAGAAAATTTCAAAGATTTTGTTTCAATAATCAACTTTCCCCAAGACGACGAGTAATTTAATCAATTAAAGAAATTTCCTTTTTTACAACTCTGCAAACAACGGGAAAATTGAATCTCAGGTCGTTTTTAAGGCGTAAGCTAAATCGTTCTAATTCTTGAACAAAATGGTTACATAAATTGAAATACTAAACATCAAATACTCAACTATTGTCTTAAATGCATCACCATAAGCACCAACCAAGGATCTATTGCCCAAAAAAACTGCCTGCATAAAACTACACTTTTACACTACCATT
This sequence comes from Uranotaenia lowii, assembly GCF_029784155.1. Classification (NCBI taxonomy): domain Eukaryota; kingdom Metazoa; phylum Arthropoda; class Insecta; order Diptera; family Culicidae; genus Uranotaenia; species Uranotaenia lowii. Next base: position 107,716,386 of record NC_073693.1, on the reverse strand, counting down.
TATGCATGAGTCAAAGTCAAATTAAATTTAAAAAAAGAGGTGGAAAAATACAAAAATTTCTCTATTGATCACAGACTAGCTATTAACAAGTTTTTTCTCTTATATTGGAAAAAATCCAAATCGGAAAAATTCTAAAACATTGGATTCACAAAATGCTTCGTATTGGGAAAAATATTCTTAGTTCATTCCAGCTGAAAAATACGATTCTCGAATCTTCAACCGAATCCAAGTTTCTCCTAACATTTTGTTTTGTGATTGGTCATAACTGGCCACTGGAGGTCTTATTAATTTCCATTTTCAAAATTTTAGATAATGTCAATCTGGATTAAAGTTAGGGTTGCTAGATTGCCCGGTTTTATTCGGGTTTGCCCGGATTTTAAGTACAAAATTTTTAAAAGGTCCGGTCAAGCCTGGTAGACCAGATATCATAAAAAGCTCGAATTTTGCCCGGGTTAATTCTAATTCTCATTCTCAAATAAAATTAAAAAACAACAAATTGTGTTGTGAGTTTTTAATTTAGGCGTCCAAAATGAATTTATTTTGATTTTTGATAAGTAATTCCTAGGTTTTGACCAAATTTTAAAATCCAATTCCGGATTTTGTCAGATTTTTAGATAAAAGCCCGGATTTTTCCAGTCCGTTTACGTGCTGAAAAACATCTTGCAATTTTAGTTTAAGTCTTCTGTGGATCGGATCAACACAATTTAAAAAAAGAATAATTTTTTTTATCCCAGTTAAATTGTTGTTATTTCTAATTTCATTGAATTTTCACTGTAAAACTGGAAAAGAAATCCAGTCATAATTTTTTAATGTAGATTCTTTGTTAATCCCTTACATTAAGTCTGAGTAAGGCATAAACCGAGATTTTTCTAAGTCTGATTTTTGAAAGCTGAAACTATTATAGTAAGCAAATTTTGAAATGCAATCTCATATGGTAAAATGTTAATTTTAACTGTAATTTTGGTTTCAGTACTAAATTAATGATTTTTAAAAACAGCATTTTGATTGCTATCTGCATTTGAATACAAAATTTGCTGCCAAAGTTAATTATTTATTTGAAATTTCTTTCTAAACTAAACACCGGGTATCCAAATTAGACTGAGGGGATTTGGGGAAATATTCGATTTTCTCAAACCCTCGCAAGTATCGTTTTGGCTAAAACGAATACTTTTGAGACCCAAGGGTCTTATTTAAGACATCAGAGTTTGAGATATTCGAAAAAGGCCCTAAATTGACTCAGTCTAATCTGTATACATTATTATGCATCTGGTCCAAAAGTGCATTATCGAACTTTTTTCGAATGTCAACAAAACAAATGTTTTGAAAAATGTTGAATTTAATCTTGAATTTCATTGTACTAAAAGCGAAACTCCAAAAAACTTTTATTTGAATTTTCGTTTTCTGCATATATTTGAATTTTGAATATGGCATAAATTTTTTATTTTCTAGATTTTGTTCATAGTCAAGATTTCCAACTCTTGGAAGCAAAAGTTAAAATAAAGAGTTTATCAATCAATTGTTTAGAACTTCTGTTCAGTTTCAAATTGAATGGTCCTCAGGGCGAAGCGAATTCGAAATCCTTCTTTTGTCTCTCGTAGTTGGAACATCACGAGAAGGGATAGTAAAAATGGTTTTGAAATTAAAATAAATTGAACAAACTGATTTTGTTTATACATCTGACCATTCTCTTATTTTATGCTCTAGACTTTATTTTAGGCAGTGGAACTCTTTATAAATATTTAGAAACCTCATGAGATAAAGTGTAAATATCATTTTTTATTCAATTTAATGTGGAATTAGGAAGTCACAAGAAAACTGTTTTCTACGTTTGAAGGCCTACAAATCGAGTTGCAAATAAACAAAGTTTGTTTTGTTTTTGGGAATTTTGTGTATGTATCATTTTAGTGTTATTTTTATTGACATTTTTGATGAATTTTTGATACTAACATACAAGAGACATTTCAAGAGTTTAGCAAAGTTTATAATTTTGACCTCTAAATGTTTGCAGCGTCATTGTCGAAGTCATCGTACAATCAACATAACCCAGATATTCAGAAATCGTAAAATACTCGCCATTGTAGATTGTATAAGCATCCAGTTTAGATTGGAATTGTATAAAGATCATGTTGTAGCTAAACCAAGTTATATTTTATCGTTTATGGTTTGTATAGTTCATTATATACGATAACATTTTGTTAATCGTATAGAAAGATCAATAAAGTTGTTTTGAATCGCAGAAGAATTGTGTAAATCTTTCATGTTTGCGATCTATGATGACATATAATTTCCATGAAAGGTTGTACAGTAATTGTGAGAACATTGTTTAATAGAATTTAAACAGTCTATTCGTACTTGTCATTCAAAGTTGCTTATTGAGAAAAATTTAATCGGTATATAATTGTTAAAAATGCAATTCTTATGCTAAGTAATATCGTAATCATCTTATGTCAAATTGTCTAATCGTTTAATAGCTAGCCAAGATCGCACCGCGCTGAATACTATTAGAATCGTCTATGAGATAGGTTGAAGTTGTATATCAAAGAACGGCATCTATAAATAGATTTGGAGTCCGAAATGATGCAGTCAGTGGTATTTTATACGATCAACTGATTTTTAAACGGCACTCTCAACTGTACATGAACAAATTCGCTTGTTTGTATCAACATGAAATGGCGCCGAGAAAGTATCGAAGGACAGGGATCGGAACGTTGTGAGTTCGAGACTGAGGGAAGATATAGATAAAGTTGTATATGGTTGAATTTTTTTCGCAGTAAACATTAAATCCAATTGTATTTGTGTTAACCGCGATTCATAGTAAAATCGTAATAAGGGAAAAATATAATTGCTTTGGGATACAGTAACAATAAATTGCATTAAATGGTGAAGAAAGTTGTACAAACGTCAGGCTACCTGCAAAAGGAAATTGTAATCAAATTGCAAGACAGGCAATAGAAAGTTGTAAGTTGTACAATCCGAAGATTTTGTGCAAAGCAAAGTGCTATCAAATTGTTGAAAACGAAAAACAAAATTTATATTTTCAAGGTGAGCCAAATTTGGTCTGTATATTGCCTCCACTTTGGTACGTGCAGGCTCATATAGAATATTCTATACAACTTTTTCAGATTGTACAAAAGTGTGTATATCTTAGAAACAACTGAAATATACAGACCAAAAAGTTCACTGGGAAACCTGCCGAGCAAACTCAAAAGGTCTGCATTTAAAGGATTTAGCTTTTTCGATTTGTGATTTTGAAAAGCGTGTTTATCACAATAAAATATTTAACAATCAATTGTTGACAATGAATTTAGAAATTTTAATGTATTTCACAAAATTTGGTAGTGGAATAATACCTACTACTTGAGCTTCTTATTCGACCCAGCTTATTCAACCGCTTATTTCGATCAGCACTTTAACCCAGCATGCCTTAACGGAATGCGTTTGGTACTTGAGTAGTGTAAAATAGCGAGATCGATTAGTATCCAAATCGCAGCAAGATCCCCAGCTAAGTTCAACTATGCGTGAGTAGTTAATCAGCTGTGCTTCTGAGGTTCTTTGCGCGAGTTTATTGGTGCCATTTGGCTTTTAAAAAGACGTTTTACGCTGTTTGGTGCCGATTTTCCAGAAATAGAGACGTTAGCTGTTTGACTTTAGTCTAAGTAGCATAATATTTCCAAATTTGTTCAGTTATCTTTGTCATAATCATTATTAGCTTATGTACCTTGGAATACAAGCTTGAGGATGACTTACCTGGAAAGAAAAAGAAAAAAAATGGTAAAATTTTTTTTTGGAAACAGATATGTAGATAAACTACTGGCTTAGCGAACCATTCACTCCAAGTTGAAGAATTTAGATTAGCTATTATTCAATCCTGACAGGCAGTGGCTCTGAACGGATTCAAACTAAAAAAACAACTGGGACTTCTTCCTCCATCAAATCCTAACCATTGTTAAAATTCAGTTCTCCCTCTAACTTGCACGAAACAAAAGCCGAATGAAAAAGCTTTTACGTTTTTGGGGCAAAACGTACCCTGTGGGTTAACCAAGACGAAGTCAGAGAGAGAGAGAGAAACTCGACCACCACAATCGTTCCGAAAAGACCGCACACGTCTGTTGAAGAACATTTTCCAAAAATTGGCACCACACAAAAATCTCAGCCCATTCTCTGAAACCAAATTTGGTGTGTTGTAAGCTCCCCAAAAACGTTTGTTTGAATGGCCGATAAAGCTGTCTGGATCCCAAGGATAGTCTTTCTCCATCTTTTCTCCCATTCAAGGGAAGCCGTCATTTCTATTTCCTTGAAAAAGCGTGCTGCTGCATTGTTTCTTGGCGGCCGAAAGTTTTATTTCGAGAGAAAGGGGGAAATGGCGACAGAATGCCGAGGCATGATAATCACTCTGAACGGAGAGATGTCAACTGGATTCTGAGTTTTAGTAAAATATTTATCCCATCGGCCTGTCTAGGAAGACAAAAGCTGAGTGCTGAAGGCAGAGTAAACGAATCTCAGCTTATTTTAGAGATTTGAAGCTAGATAGAAATGGAAATTGGCAACTAGACCTCAAAAATCAAACTAAAATTAAAGCGAAAGAGATGTACTCAAAAAATGTGTAAATTCAACCCATTTTTTTTCAACTAAAGCTTTAACATTCTTAAATTCCTTCAAAATAACAACGTTGCACCGCTATTTTCCAACTTCTTTAACCTGCCGCCCTTTTTTTCCTCCAAACGCAAGATTCCAGCCATTTTTATGTTCATCACCCGTAGCACTTGACCTCCACAATTGATTGAAGAGCCACCGTGCACATTTGCTTTCTCATCAATGAAAGGAGGAGGACCACCACCACCAACACGGGATTTCGATGACGATAAAAGTCCATGAATGGATAGATGGATCACCACACTGACTGGAAGCCAGAAAGAATGTCGACTATGCGATGCCGATCGTCTTGGTCGTCGTCATTTGCCGAAGCTGCTATGGTTGAAATGCTGCAGCAACCAGCAGCAAGAAGAAAGTGAGGAATTTTCCTCAATCAATTTTTCCCTGGCCCTTAGCTTTTCGCAGCCCCAGCCAAGATGATGGTCGCCTGGATTCCTCCTTTCCCTTTGGTGAATTGGATTATTTTCTTCAGCTTTCCCTGGAGCGAAAGCGAGTGGAAAATGTCACCTTCAATGGGTGCGTGGGTGTCACAAAAATTGTCTTGGGAATTTTTTCCACCATGGTTCCATCAATTGATGCTGAGCGTTTTTATTTTTTCTCGATAAATTTTGAGTGGTTTCAGAAAATTTTGAACGCAATAGAACCTTCAAAGTTGTTGCTGCAGCCAAGTAAAATCAATGTACACCTAAAAACAAATGAATAACCTTCAAGCAATTTCTTCTATGCAAAAAAAAACCATAAATAATTGAGTATGGAAACAAATTACCTGAAACTGAAATGTATAACATGTCTACTTTGAGATTCTGTGGAACAAGTTCACGGAGAAGTTCAAATTGATGTGCCGAGGAAAGCAGCTGTCGTCAAGCTGATTGGACCAACGACGGTGTACTCTTGATGTTTCTAAATTTGTACCAGCTTAGTGGCGGTTTGTTACCCATCATCATAATCATCATCATGTGGTATGTTTTGTATACATATGTCTATACTTTTAACATTGGTTTGTCATATTTGACCCTGACAAATGACAACCATTAGATATGGGTATTTGGGCAAGAATGCTACAAGGAAAAGTGGCAATTTTCGAAATGCACCGTGTCTAATTATATGACTCTGCACCAAAGGCCGTTCACTTTAGAATGATTTCAAACAGTTAAGTTGCAATAATCCACCAGAAATAAAGATTGAATAGTAGGTGAAAACATGTTGGAAACGGCCATTTGGCAAATACTAGAGAACGTGTCTAAGTCGCCAGATAAAAGATTTAAATTATTAAGGCACTTTGTTGAAAACCAGAAATAAGAAAAACAAACAATTTTGACAGCTGTTTTTTAAACGAATCTCTCCTTAGGCAATTTATAAAAGTTCGTCCCTGTAATCTGTTAAAGAAGAACTTATTGCATCATTGTATTTAACACTACTAAACTAGTCAAAACCAGCTCTGAAATTGATGGCACGACGTTTATAAAAGTTAATTTTTAGCACAACGTGTGTATATTGTGTGGCTGACGATTTATGATCGAATTTCGAAAGCCGATTACATATATTTTGTAGATTGACCTAAAATAATGACTTGTTCGAAATTTGAGCTTATCGGATCCTGAGCATAATTCGAGAGTAAAATTGCTCTCAATTTGCTTGACATAAGGTGGAAGACAGTAAAAATGAAAGCAAAAATTTCTTTGATTGGTTAGCAAGGAGATGCCAAACTTTGCTTAAACTGAGACTACACCTCGTTTCTAGAGAGCTTGGAGAACACAATGATAACAATATATGGCATCAAAACATTTTCTTTTTAAACAAAATATGGGATCAATATGCTCTCAAAACTTTCTCTCAGAAAAAGCTAAATTGGGCATCATTTTGCTTATCACGTACGGAAAGTTTACTATCATTTTTGTAGTTTACTACCTCCTCAAGTCAGTCAATAAAAAAGCAAATTTTGCTATCATTTCGTGATAGCCAAATTTGTCTTTAAATTGCTATGAATGTTTAGTTTGGAAGTTGAATTTCGTTTTTCCGTCATCATTTTCTCAAGTGTATGATTGATTCGGTTGTTTAAGAATGGCATTGTTCCAATGCTCAGCAAAATTCATTGTGGTTGTGCGTTCATGCGACATGAGACCAAGATGTCGTACGTTTGAAGTTCGAAACAATGTTAAATGAAGAAAAAACATTACGAGAGGGGAAAAGTAGCTGGCAAACATCGGACAGACATCGGTCATCATTCTTTTTGATTTTTTTTTTGATCCGTCAATTGTCGTTTCATGTTATTTTCTCCTAATCAAGATGTTTAAGGGCTGAACAGCAGCTTCTCCGATAATTTGGGTGGCTTTTTTCAGCCTAATAGCTGATTAAATATTACAAATAGATAATGTTTCAGCGGTTTTTCAGCAAAAAAATGTTTGTTGGGTTATTTGTTTATGCTTTTTAATTGCCAAAGTTCAAGTTTCTTTAAAAATATTAATAATTTCGTTTTAATATAAAACCATGAAATTTTTATAAAATAAAAGAAAAAAAATTAAATCCATAACTTTGATTTATTTTAGAAACTCTTCAAAACAATAGAATAAATGATTTCGATTATATTTAAAAATGTTTGAACCAAATTATGTTATTCTTCTAGTGGCATTCAGCTTCATAATTAGATGAGGAAAGTCGAAAAATGGTTTTTTTTATTTCTATTTCAATTCTTAAATGCAATTCAGATTTTGATTATTGGTTTCAATAACAAAATACGATGCACTTCGTTGACTGAAAGTGTTGCTTTCATTTTGCTGTTGACAGCTTTTTTTGGCCTCAGCATGCTATTAAATAAAATTGTTGACGTCTTAACGATGCACACAGGCAGGGCCGTAGGAAGAACCGCCTCATGAGGGGGGTTTTAGGCTACTTTTTTTTTCTATGATATTTTTGCTCAAACAATGCATGACCAATACAGATTGAAAAGACTTGTTTTTATACTATTTTTAAATTTATTTTTAAGTTCTTTCACCTTAACAGCTTTTTGTAAAATTTTTATTTTTTTTTAAATACAGATATCACTGAAGCTTTGAAATGTTAAACTATATTTATATAAGAAATCTATAAGGACAAAAAAGGAAACTTGAAATATTTGAATAAACTCAAAAATAAGGTTAGTTAAGCTTATGTTATTTGAACTTTTTCTTAAGAACCTTCAGCTTTCAAAAGTAGAGGAAATAGATTGAAGTTTTATGGTTCAAATCTGATTCTTGCTAAATCATTCCAAATTTCAAATTTTAGATTGAAATTTTGGGTTTTGAAAAAACTGGATTATGTATAAACAATGCTAAACAATACATCAAATATATGGGATTCTTTGCAATTTGTTATACTGAAAGATGTTAGAGAATATTTGCCATTGGAAATCAATTCCATTTTTTTCTTTATTATAGAGACTTTCAGCCTCGGGCTGGTTCGTCTCTTACCAATTCAATAAATAAAATCCTGTGGATGATTTTTTAAATATACAGCGTACACCAACAGGATGTGTCCGATTTCAACGTCGAATAACTCCAATAACGGAAATTTTTCAGCCGATTTTGACAGATGACCACAGTTTCGAATCGTCATTTTGTGCCATTTAAGCTTTGAGTCGATACACACCTAAAGAACGCGCTAAAATGGTAGCGCTTTACATAAAAAAATATTGTCCAATTATGAAAAACTTGCGTGCTTTTGTAGAAAATATGGCTGAAACTGAGCGCCAACAAACAAGACAAGATCCGATCCGTTGTTTGGTGACGAATTTCTCTGAGTACAAGTCTGTAGCAAATCGCCAAGTTTCTATTCGTCAGCGTCTGTGGGGATCATTTAAAATGCCAGCAAACCGAAGAACACTGATGAACTTGAAGCAAAAAGTCCAAAATACTGGTCAATATTAAGCAGAATGCCTGCTTTTGTGTATCAATTGGAAATGGACATTTTATTTATCGATGTCGTATTCTTTATCCGGTTTGAAATAAATGGCGTAAAATTTTCTAGAAGAATCTTGTATTTTTTTAAATCAACTGAAATTGGCGGAGTTATTCGAAGTTGAAATCAGATACATCCTAATGGCGCACCCTGTAGAAACCAGTTTTTTTTTATTTAAAAATGGCAAAATTAACTCAAATTTTACTTGAAATTTGTAATTTTCTGAAGAATCATGTATTCCAAATGACTTGGTGAAAAATTTAAAATTTCGAAATGCAACTTACATCCCAATAAACATACGATCTCCTACAGTTTGAATTTTCCAAAAGTCATCTTGAAAATTTATCTTGATTGTGAAACTCATTTACGTGCTGAATCTGAATCGAAATTCTGCACCTAAACTCGGAATTTGATTTTTTGGTCTGTTTCCGAATTTCAATACGATTTCTGAAATATACAAAAAAAAGATTTCAAATTTTTGAATTGTCATTTTGAAGCTTTATAATTTTCGATTTTTTTTCCTATTTTTTTAAACGGGATTTCAAAGAACGGAGTTAGTTCTAAACTAGTTCTATCTAATTAATATCAAACATAATCTGAGGATGGTTTCTACTTTTATATATTTTTTTTATGTTTGGAAAGTTACTATCCAAATATTAAAAATACAAATCAGTTAAAAAAAGAATCAAATTTTGAATGAAATGCAAAACCATAATAAACGCTTTAAAAACAGCTTTTCGCATCTATTTTCTAATATATAAATGGATACAAAATTCGCAATATGAAAAGAGAATGCAATTGAAATTTTTATAATATCGAACCAGAACCTTTTGAATGAGTTTAATTTCATGTAAGATTTAATGTTCATAAACGAGTTTCTATCAACAAAGAAGAAAAATCCAAAAAAACTGAATCAGAATTCTGAGCCTGAGATGAGTTTTTGGCATAACCTCAGAGTCAAGATTGTTACTCTTGAATAACCTTACTTAATGATCAAAATTTGATAAAAAATTTCAAATTTTTAGTGTGGAGTAGAATACCTCGCTTGCTTTAGTGAACCCTCATGAGGGAGGCGTTTAACCCCCAAACCCCTCATCAGTTTTTTACGAGCAATAGCGGCTGTCAGAACTTCAATATTTTTATCAACTGGAATTTTACAACAAACCGTATAAAAAATCGCGTCACAGTTCAACATGTGATTACTGGTTTTAGGAGTGACTTAACAACAAATTTTGAAAAGGAGAATTTAAATGAATGTTAGAATGTTATATTTGAGGAAAAGTGGTTGCAAAAAAGTAAATCAGGTATTGCATATGGTGCTTTCAAAAACTCTTTATTTTGTTTGTAGTTTTCGAAGCTTGTTTTCGTTAAATGAGTGGTTTTGTTTATGTTCCCAGCAAGTCCCAGCAACAAATTTTACATCATGTGAAAATTCATAACTTCATGAACCATGTACAGAAGAAAAAACTTCCGCATACTTCTGCACTCGTGATATTTTCAGTCTTGAATTTGAAACATTCGCCTTCTTTTTTGTAAAATCCTTCAATGCGCCAAGTTTATTTTAATCAGTTGCTCACAAGAAAAAATAGTTTTTCAAATTATAGGTAAAAATTGATTGTTCGTGCTTATTGCATATAATTTATATACATTTTCATTTGTGTTTATTACGTGGAACATGTATAAAAGTCGTAGTGTTGTTTTTGAATTTTTGAAAGTTATACACTATTCTGTTTCTAAATTTTTAGTTACGGGTCTTAAACCGAGAATTTATTCAAATTAATTTAAAAATTTTGTTTTAAAAGGATCGTTCATTTTTCAGAGCTGAGCTGGTTAGAATAATCAGGCAGTATAGAGTACCGAGATCGACAAATCTTATATTTTTAGGAAAACGGCTATTGAAATTTCACGTTTTGCTTTAAATAAACGAAAAAATAAGTGAAAAAAACACAGGAGCTCCATAAAGTCATGCCTATGAATGTTTTAGGTTATTAAGCAAAAATAAATTAGGGCAGCAGGATAAACGCATGCTTCAAAAATAATCAAAACAGATTTTAAGACACATGGCAAAGCAGTTGAATAGCAAAAGCTTTTTGAAGCCCATTACATAGAAAAACTACAAAAAATTATTATTGCAAATTTGTATAGAAATCAGTACAATCAAGTGGTAAAAAAAGATGTTCATGGGAATAATCTAATGATATTTGTATTATTCAATCGGAAGACAGTATGTGAAGTATCAAGCGGATTCGATAGTGATATCGACTTTTTACTATCAGAAAGCATAAAAATCCCTGCTGAGTGATTGAATAAGTTAAAAATTACTTTTTTAAACTCTTATAATATTTGATTATAAGATATTCAAATTTTCAAATGTATGACTGAGTATAAACATCAAAATACACTTTTGGCCAAATTTTACTCCTCTGTGTGATGCCTTATTTTGCTATTATACAGTTTGCTATCGTTTCGGGCATCAAAGTCTGCTCGGGACTTGGTTTAGGAGTGTTTCGATATGCTCAAAGTTTTAGGTTTTTAACCTAAAGGAGGAAACTGAAAAAATCGAAATTTCAAATTTGCTGCCATAAGGAATGTATAAATGTAAGAAATGTATAAAACGTCGGTATCTGGTGTTATTTAAAAAAAACTTTGGCCAAAAATTGCATTTCTGAGGCTTTTTAGGACAAAAATTTCCCTTCGCCCCCCCCCCCCCCCCCTTAGGTGATTTTTAAGGGTAAAAAAAATAGAAACTTTGAGGGCTTTGAGACTTCCATAAATCAAGTCCAATCGAGCATAAATTTGGCATTTTGGTCAGATTTTAGGGACAAAAATTCAAAACTCGACATGACTCATTTGTCGGCCACTCTAATGTATGTATTTAAAATATTTTTCACCTCTGTAAAAATAAACAAATAATTGAATTTCTACTCAACTTTAGCAACTAGGCAGAGGCTAAAAATAAATTTGTATACTTTAATTTAGCACTTAAAGGCCAAAGGTCCAAGAAAAGTGAGTTCTCAAAACTCAAACAGCCGTAACTTTTCCCAAAGGCCAGAAGCTTGTAAATTTGTGTGGGGAAAATATATTTTTAAAGTAAAATAGAGATCAATTAAACCTAAAACACACTGGTGGAGTATAGAGTCTTGTAGATCGTGAATCTAAAATAATGTCTTTATTTGCGAAGAGTTCGAAGACTGCAGATACAAACAACTAAATGACAAAAAATTACATTCCAAGTTTTACCAAACTTCATTTACTTCCTGTTGAAAACCTAAATAAATCAGATCATCCCATATCACCTTGAATAAAATTTGAAAATTATCATCAAAAATATCTATCATCCGAGGAACAAAAAGGGAAATTTGTTTTCTGTAACAATATTGTAACAAACCGGAAGAAGTTGTTTGCTTATGGTGTTGAAAATTTGAAAGACAATTAAATATCAATACTATTCAAAGCATTTCAAATTCGAAAAAAAATTTCACAGCTTTCAGTAGTCACATACAAGGTTAAAATTTCGATAAGTTGAAGTGGAATTTATAAAACCAATCAAAAAATAAAAATTATTTTTAATAAATAAAGTTGGTCGAGAATCAATCATTAATATGATTAAATATAGCCGAAATATTTTTGATCAAACTATACTTTTTTCTCCGTGTTAGAACAACTAGAAATAAGGAATTAGTTTCAAAACTTTTTCCAATTCGCCAGATTCCTTGTTTTATGATTTTTTAGATTTAAATCTACGACAACCTTTTTCATCTTAACCGGACCAGTCAATGGGATATTAAGATTGGTTTTTTCTTTTATTGACAAAAATATTAAAAATATAAGATTCATGAGAATGTTTTTGTTACTCTTAAATCAACGTTCTTGAAATTTTACTCGCAGCGCGTAAGTGTCTTACTATTTTCAACACAACTTCAACAAACTGACCAGATCTGAAACATGTTTTTGTTATGAAAAAAAAATCATCTTTGTTATATTTGTTTTTTTTTTCTCTCCTCGCCATTTAGCTAATAGCGCTTCGCAGTCTAGCTATGTCTAGAATGGGTTCGATAAAGGCAAGGGTTCCAGCTTTCTCGTCTCATGTCTAATCATCACTGGCTTGAAGCGCACTCGAATTTTCTTATAAATCTCTTTACTATCTATTTTGTTTTTCTTAAAGGAGTTTAACAAACTTAATCACTCGTCCTCTCTCATTACTATCATTTTTGTGTTGAATTTACTACCAAGAAATCCATCATGTTGCGCTAAGCTGCTGGATACAGGGGTATCATTCCAAAACTCAAGCGTCTGTGTAGTAGCCCAATAAATTGTATATATAAAAATGAAGGCGTTTTCTTTGTAACATCATCACGTATCCGAAGGGAGTGAAATTTTGTATCCGAGTTGGTTTGTATAATAGTTTCGAGAATCTTACTTTTTCACACTGTCAAGAAAATCACTTACGAAATCAACTTTAAATGGACATATGTTGAAAAATTTTAATACGATATTCATAAAATTCATAACTCTCGAGCACAAAATGTTAAAAACGTTTAGATAAAGTTAAACATTTTTAACGATTTATTCATTTAAAGGTAAAACAAAGTTTACCGGGTCAGCTAGCTGAGTATTTATTTCTAAACTTCTCAATACACTTTAAAATTTCCCAAAAAGCTTCCCGTTGACCGCTTTCATCAATTATCATATTTCAATTATTTTTTACCCGAGTAATTTGACGTCCTTGTGCTAGGCTTGTGATCCATCTACCACCGACTTAGGAAAGTCAAATCAAGCCAAGCTTGAAGTTGATTGCAAAGAAGGAATGTCCCTTTCCAGATCCGTTTCATTCCTTTTTCGTTTATCCATCCATCTATTCATCCTTCCTTCCAAAGAACGCACCAGAAGTGACTCAAACGAATCGTTTGATCTCACTCAAATTCGTAGTAGCGGAAAACGAAGAAGTTGAACCAACAGCAAGCAGCTCAAGGAAAAAAAATAACTACAAAATAAAACGGCCACCAAATGGTCGCTCTTTTTTATGAAATGCCATTAAAATATAAATCTAATCTCTACCCATAACATCGGAAATACTGCTCCGGGAGCAAAAAAAGGAGACGGCTTCTTTCGAGACCCCGATTGTAAACCGGACCCTTAGCCGGGAACGCTCAGAGAGTATTTTCTTCCTTGGACGAAGAACGGTTTCGTCGTCGTTTTGATTGTCGTTCTTCGAAGGAGGATTCAAGTTTTCGGTTTGTACATTTAACATTGTATGGTGGAACAAAACCGGGCAAAGCTTTTTTTCCGTGTGTAGTGTGTGTGGTGTGAAAAAACGAAAACCCCACCCGAAAAGCTTGTTGATCTTCTGCGGTTAAACGTAAAATTTAATTTGCTTCGTCTTTTGTGTGACTGGACGTGTGTTTCTCGTTGGATGCTTTTTTTCTATGGCACTAACGAGTTTATTTTATTTATTACTACTTACTCGGTTGAAGTTGGACGTAATACCGATTTTTCTAGAGACTTGACCAAGAATTCTAGGGGTAGTCAATATATGAAATACTCCTAGTATTTCAAGGTTTAGTTTTGCCATTATAGAAGTTTAAATTTTCAGAATGTTCATTAAAAATATTGTCTGTAAGCGAGATCAAAGACTGTTCGAATATTGTTTATGTTCATTGTTGAGTCATTTTAGATCTCATCAACTCAATTTTTACGGTCGCCATGGAACGAAAATAATTAACAAACACAGTTTACAAACACCCATAAAATCGCTTCAACAGTCAAATATGTGTTGTGAGCCTACTTGGTGAATAATGCTACTGAATCAAAGCAATAAAGATTCCCTTTGATTCAACCATGGTATAAGAAAAGTTCAGATACCGGTATTTCGATAGCAACTTATTACTTTCTTCAGTTTTAGTACGTTGCTATCTTAGTACCGGTATCTAAACATTTCTTATACCGTGGTTGAATTAAAGGGAATATTTTGATTGCTTTGATTCAGTACTCCAAAAGATTATACAAAAGTATTTATGAAAACGTGTTTGCGACTATATTCGTCACAGCAGAAGGCTCTCAAGCTTTAAGTACCGCTTAATCGTTGGCAATAAACCGGTGGTTAAACATGGGTAGAACAACTTAAAAATGGATTACAAAACCTGCAAAATGCAAACAAGATTTTATTTTTAGATGCGTACACCATTAATCGCTGAATCGCTTAAAGGAACTTTCCCATTAATCAAACTTTTCCCCTCTTTGAGTAGTCCGTCTAGAAAGGGATCGGATAAGGAAAAAATGCGGCACCATGCAATCCTTTAAAAAGCTTTCACACATTCTAATGGGAGCAGCTTGTCGTGAATGGATGGATCACGAATAAAATCAGCTGCAGCAGCCATTGCACCAGAATGGAGGAAAAACAAAAGCACGGGAAAACCTTCTTGACTAAATATAGCCACTATTTAAGCACCTTGCTAAAAATAGCGACATCTCGTGCCAAGGAAAAGAAAGAGTTCCTTCAATGGCTGTTTGCTGCCTACCCTCGGTAGACCCTCCAAAACTTTCTCTCCCTTTTTCGGTGCTGCTGTTGATGATGATGTGCTCTTACACTCAACCTGTTCTTGATTACGGGCTCTCTTTGTTCTTGGTACTTTTTTTTTTAATTTTTCCTCGCTTTCTCTCTGCCTTTGGCATGTTCCACACTTCTTGTGCATATTTTTACCAAGCACAGGATGATGACGACTACACTACATGCACTTCCAATGTGGGTGGTGCGCTCTGGTGGCGGAAGAAGGAAAAGTGAGGCGGCTGACTTACATGTAACAAAAAAAAAGCCAAAACGGAAAATAGCCAGACGTAATGAATCGGGAAAGTTGGGTCTTTTGCTGGGTTCCGGAACAGCAAAAAGGTGGACACATTTTTTCTCCGCGCAATTTGCATTGTCCCGAGCAACGGGCTGAGGTACGATTCGCTTTTTGCCTTTTTTCTGACTTATTCCCCTGTAAGTACATACTCTGTGATGTAATTTTTTCCTCCTGATGCGGAAACACACCATTTGCATTTATGGAGTATCCTTGAACTTAAGCTTAGCTCGTTGATGAAGTCTACCCTAACCCGGCAAAGATGGCATCGTGTGGTATTTACAGGACAAGTGCGATGCCAATTTTTAATTGGTTAATCACAAGATATGTTAGTTTGAAGAAAAGGTGAGAAGAATTTAGAGCTATTTAGTGTAAGTTGGGCACTACTACGATTGAAATGCGAACAATATGTTTAAGCAAAAAAGAACATCATATTTCGGCGACACAATTCGAGCAGATAAACTTGAATCAATCTAAAGATTTAAGAAACATTGATTGGAATTGTGCAGACATGTCCGGAGCTCCGAGGCTCGGAAGCCGTTCGACGTTAAGCGGAATGGTCGTTAGGCCAAAATTTAATGTTATCCAACCCAAGGTTTTTCGACTGAAAAGATGTTAGAATGCGAGGTCGTTTCGAAGTACTCACGCAAACTAGTGGCAAAGAATGTCTAATCTTCCTACGTCCATTCGGTCTAGCAGCGATTCGGCCTAGTAACCATTTGGCCTAAAGTCCCACCCAATGAGCCTTACGATATATTATCATTCGGCCCAGGGACCATCGGTATAACATTTTTCGGCCTGATGGTCTCCAGCCAAAAGTCTAACTCCCATTTTTTGTGGCATTTTAGACTTTCGCTGTGTGAAAATGCATGATATTGTGCCAAATAATTAATGATTGATGACATATTGGGTTCTTTATGGTTTAAGAAAAAAATCCAGAATTCAAGAGTAATCGTCAAGATTAGGGCCTTCATCAAAGACCTGATCAAACGTATCCGAACTCATTGCTTATTCTCTTTCTTTACGAGGTCTTTACAGAGCAACAAATGATACACTAGCGATAATAATTAAGTGCCATCACACACTGGTACGTTGAGCAAAGTACACCATTTGTGGGTTTCAGTGTTTTTGAGTGTAAAAAACAGACAGTGTATTTTTTGACAACACTGTCGGCAAAAATGCTACAAATATCTGCTGATGCCGTGCATTATTAGTAATACTTAGAGTTTTCTACCCATGAATTCTCGGGAATAAAAAAAATCAGGAATTTCCAAATCCCGGGAAACACAAAAAAAAAAGAATCCAGGAATTTCCGAAGTCAAGGCCATGCGAATGGTGGGATTTTAGGGGTCTATCTCCATGGAGATTTTTTCTAGGTGAAATTTTCAGTTCAAGAAATGTACTGGGAAATTACATGATCTCAAAATGTGTTCAAAAAATGGGTATGACAAATATGTCAGAAAATTGGATCGACTCAGGAGGAATCCAGTCATGCATCAATTTGATGCTATTACATTTCATTATACGACACTATATTGAAACTATAAATTACTAGCTGACCCGGGAAACTTTGTTAAGCTTGTAATTTTTGAGTATTTTTTTTATATTTTAGCACTGTTCCTTAGTCAGCCTTCCTTTTAAGTGTATAAAAGCTAGTGTGAGGTAGCGTATAGCAAAGTTCTGCTAATGATCAGTTCCGGTATCTTAAGAACGCTTAATCTATCAAGTTTAAATTTAGTTCAGTCATCATTTCTATTCAAAAACCTCTATCTGATAAAGTATTTTAAAAATGTTGAAGATTGATTTCAACAGAAAATAGATCTTTTTTGCTGGAGTCGTCATAAATAGAGTTGTATTTTCGATTTGTGTTAACCTCGGTATTTAAATACATTACAGTTTTCTTTAAACATGGTCGTCAGAATAGAAAAATTAAAAAATGGACCCGGAACATTTAAAGAATAATAAATATAAAATTAATTTGAAATTTTTTTAATTATTTCAAATGTCTTTTTTTCGGACTTTGCACTAAATACACTAATTGAAGCTTATTGTGAATTAACAGAGCTGAGTTTGACAAATATTTAACAAGTCAGATAAAGTTACTATTCATTTCATTTTACAGCAACACCTTTCTAGTCAATATAATGTTTGAAAATGTCTTCGAAATTTGTGTCATTATTGTCTTTTTTTCAATTTTCAGTTAGGGATTGGCAAATTGCACTATAAATTAAAGAATTTAGAAAAAAAAAAGAAATTAAACTTTCTTGTATTTAGATTATTTTTCTCTTAACAGGCAAATCCTGAACGAAAGCAAATCTATTTTGAGTATTTGGAATAAAAATTCAAAACAATCACAAATAATTTAAAATTTTAGTTTATGATCGTAAGATAAGAAACTGTTATCCAGACAGTTAAATTCAATTCTGAATTTTATTGTTAATTTGAATTAATATTCTAAATTTGGCTTTATGAATCCGGATTTTCAGTTATATTAAAACGTTAATTTAAAAGCTGGATTTTCGTTGATCTTGATTTTATTTTTTTTGTCAAATTTAAGTGTTTATATTCTTTAATTTGCTTATGCTTGACACATTGTTTTTTTTAGATCTGATATCTGGTACGAAACTTTTTTCGTATTTTTGTGAATTGGTTCAGATTTTTCTCTATACTTAAATGTTCGAAATTTTAGGCAGCTTTTTACTAAAAATTTAATTTTTATATTTTTTCAAGTTTTTAGTACTTGATGATATTACTGATTACGATCCTTTTTTCTGACTTTTGAAACTGAGAGTTGGATCTAATATGAAGATAAAGTCTTATATAGCTAAAATTTTCTAAAGTTCCGATTATCCACTGAGCATGAAAGGTAGTGTGGATTTTCCAATGTTTCCTGATCCTCCAATCCGTTTTTATGATAATGATTCAATTTACTTGGAATCACAAAATTAATAACCTTCAATTCTCAAACTAACTGGATAAAATCAACAAAAAATAAATGCAGGTGATCTTTTACCAGTTATATGACTGTCTATTGGTGTTACCAAAACTCATAAAAAATGATTTTAAAATGAAATGTTTCAATCCAATCTCATTAAGTTGTGTTGAGTCTATTGGAAATTTTACAGCCATATCACTTGAGTTGTTAAAAGAATCTGTCATTTCAAAAAAATTAACGGTGATAACAAACATCTAAAAAAAAATCTAAGAACTGCCTTGATTCTGATGCAAAAAATTACAAATTTTGTCAATATTCTTCGTACAGGCTTTGCTATGCTTCGTAGTTGTTTAACCCCATAGGGAAAATCACATCCAAGTATCCATTTTACTGGTGCCACGTGAAAAGTACACTGGGAATGAGAATGGGCGCCAAAACTTCCTATAGATAAATGGATGAACATTAGTAAGCCTTGATTGCTTTTGGCGCCTTCCTACTCTGGGTGATTCGAATGAAAAAAAAATGGAAATTGGGTGCCATGACTTTTATTTGATACGAATAAAAACTAAAAATAAATTTTCAAATTCCACAAAAACATTTTCGAAATTATCTCCCCGTTGTGTTATTCTTCGCGTGAAGACGAACACAACAAAAAACATCGCATGCAAATCGGATAATCCACTGAAGAGTTTTGCGTGTTCGCACATTTCTGTATGGTCTGTCTCTCTCCCTGTTTTATATATTATAGATAAATTTTGAATTTCACAAAATTTTGGTTTTGAAAATCAAATTTTAACACTCAAAAACCTTACCTCGTCTTTAGATTGGGTTTTCTTCATGTAGTGTAACTAAATAAGTTTAGAATTTAAAACCAACCAACTTTAAAACTCATTCATCAAACCACTAATTTAACACATCATCAAGCAAGGAGCCATGTGACAGGAGTTTGATAAATACTACGATAACTCCAAGAAACATCATTTTTGGCGCCTATGTTTCAATAACTGTTTTTGCAATATTTTGGCGCCTACAATTCGAATCATTTGCCAGATTTTGTCTATCGGTTCTTGTTTTTGTGAAATGACAAGTAAAAATTTTGAAATAGATTGATTTTGAGGAGGAAAATCGATCATAAAAACTGGAGAGCCAACAAACCTACATAAAAACCAAAACTGATTTTGAATCTATTCATTATCCTGCATTCAATCAAAGATTCAGATTTTGCTAAGATATTAAACATACATACATACATATAAATTTTTAATTAATTTAAGACTTGAAGACTACAAAACGATTGGACTTATAGAAATATTATAGATCCAATTTGGGTTAAAATTTCTAAAAAATTTCGTCAAAGTTGATGCATTTTGCAAAATTGGAAAAAAAATAGATATAAGGAAAACTTGTCCAACTTTTTTCTCAGAATCATTAAAGTAAAATCTTGAACTCTCAAAACTTTGTAATTCTATACTTTTTTGTAAAAAAAAAATGCACAAATGTATAAAATGATTTTTTAAGCATTTTCCAAAATTACTTCGGAAACAAAAGCTGCTAGAAAAAATAGCTTTTTTGGAAACAGCGCTCCCAATTTAGTCAAAATAAGTTCTTAAGTTTTTGGCACCTCGGAAAAGTTTAAATTTTGCTGCCTTGTGTAATTAACAGAATGAGCAAATGAATCTTAAACGTACTATCCATTACTTCATAACTATGTTATCACTTCGATTATACAAAAAAATGGTGTATGCCTCATTTTTTTTAATGATTTGTGTTCTTTTAAATGCTTAATTCCACATTTTAAAGGGTTTTGAGGGATTCTACAATACAACAACTTAACATTTTTCCAAGGTGCAAATAATATATGAGCTTATTTCGATTAATTGGGGTGCCCTGAATCTAAATATTGAATTAGTTTTTTTTCATGTTTTTTTAAATAACGTTTGGAAATAAGTACAAATCATTCAAGAAATTTCAGCGTTTTTTTACAAAACTGTTTAACATTACAAAATCTTCACAAACAAAGGATTTTCCGAACACGGTAAGTAATTTTGACTTCTAAGGTAAAAGTAATAGAAGTTTTCTTATTGTTTACTTTTTCCCTTTCTGTAAAACATGAATTTTGACGATTTTACAAAATTGAATCAGTTGGATTTATGGAATACATTATAACATAAGTCAAATCGTATTGCCGTTTTCAAAAATATTTTCAAATGAATTAAACTATTTTGTAATGACGGGAAAGTTCTTAAAGAATGAAGTTAGAATTTAACTTTTCTTGATCACTGTACTCTGAAATTAGAATAAGGTTGCCAGATTGCCCGGTTTTATCCGGGTTTGCCCGTATATTTAATACTAAATTTAAGAACAGTCCGGCCCAGCCCGGTTGCCCGGATTTAATTGAAAAATACCGGGATTTTGCCAGGATTTATTCACTTTGTTTGGCAAATTAAACAACAAAAAAAAACAACAAAACCTCCAAAACGATTTTTTTTTGAGTAAGTCTTATAAAAATAATCATGAAAGGTTTTTTGGAAGCCAAAAATATGGTTCAAAATCTAACGATTAGTTTCGATAAAAAAAATCTTTTTTTTTCTTGATTTTTGTAGAGGAATTTCTAAGTTTTGATAAAACTTGCCCAGATATTGCCCGGATTTATGGTCGTCAATTTGAAATCGAATGCCCGGATTTTGCCAGCTTTTTATATAAAAATTGCCCGGTTTGTCCGGTCCGGATACGTGCTGAAAAAAATCTGGCAACATTATATTAGAATAAATAAGCTAAACATATTCTTCGATTAAAAGAGTAATAAAAGAATCATAAACAAATTAAGAATAAGTTTTTGTTTTCAAGTAGGTATTTTGTTTCAGCATTTTTCAATGATTAAATTCACTGAAATTCGATTCATTTTTTAAATTTATAACGCTATATCAACAAAACTAGTGATGGTAGGGAAAATCCAACAAAATATTCGAGTTCAGAATTCATTATTTTTCGTATTCTGTCAATAAAAAATAAGCCCAAAAAATGCTGTGTCCTGGAAATAACAGTTGAATTTCGTAGGGGAAAGGTTTCCAAATGGGCCTATCGGGTTAAATGACCCTACAACTGTTTGATGAACTGACTGACTAGACAGCTTATCTGACCAATGCCTATTTTGAGGGTGATACGCGTAGAACATAAGGCATGAAAGAATTATATGAATTTACCAACTCAAAAAAATTTAAAAAATCATACAAGGTTTTGATACACTTTGATGTAATATTTCGACTTTTAAAAATTATACGTAAAGAAGCTTAAAACAAAAACTAGGATGGTTTTTGTTTCTTACTCAAATGAACTTAAGGAATTAAACATATTTCAGCTTTTGTGGAGGTTTAATAATGATTATATAGTTGAATAATAGAGTGTTTTTGTATGCCCCCATCATGTTTGTAAAATGCCTCCATCCTTAAATAACAGGTTAAATAGAATAAATAAATGATTTTTATCATTGAACCTACAAATCTAAGCTCTGAATAACATCTTAAGAGAGAAATGAAGATCTTACAACAGATTTGATAAAGTTTTTCTCATGGACGAACTGCCTCCATAGTATGGCAACCCTAACTTTTGTTTTATTCCATAAAATTATAATATACATAGGTTTTTATAAAACTTCAGCTTTGTCATACGGAAATTATTACTTTCTAGCAGTTTCAATGAAATTATACGGAAATATTGCCCAAAAAACAGAAATTTTGTTCAAAACATAAATAGGCGCATTTAGCCCGCACGGTTTGAGGTTCGGCATTTTAGACAACATTTATAATAAAATCATTTTCTTGGAAACAGAAGAAAATTTTAACATAAAAATTACTCCAATGTATAGAAAACAGATGCCTGCACACGTGTATATAGTTTTTGTAAACATATTCAATGTGATATTTGATTAAATCAGTGTTCTGCTTAATAGGCGCATATAGCCCGCTCCTCCCCTATTTAAAAATTTTAAATGGTAAGACGTTTAAAATGAAATTTTTTTATTCTCAAATAGTCCTACTATTTGGATCATTGATTTTTTTTTTAAATAAGTATGTCTATGTTCTTCAAATCTAAATTTTTGTGTTCAAAAGCATAATCCAATTTTTCAATTGACAAAATATTCAGAGCTTGAAATTTAAAACTAAGAAATTTGCGCTTGAAAATTTATAAACGTTTCACTTAATTTGGTGTTATGCTACGGCCGGATGTTGTTCATTATAATTTTTTGACTTTTTCGGCCTTTGAAGTATAACAAACAACTTGGTTTTGAAATATTTCAAAAAGAAAGTGTTTAATATAGTTCAAAGACCGAAAAAACCAAAAATATTAAATGTTTCACTTAATTTTATTGCATTAATCTTTTGAAATCGAACATGATTTTGAATAATAACTTTTGGAAAGTTCGAAAAATGTTTCAAAGTAGGAACGTCAAAGTTTAATTTAAATGGGCTGTGTTATCTTTATGAGTATTTGATTTGAGCAATCAATATTTACAACGCAACTCAAATTTTAATTTTTATCAGTTTTTTATGGATATCTACAAGAATGTTATCCTTTATTGTTTTTCTCTGACTTTGATCACTTGAATTAAAATTAAAATATTTTCGTCTTTTAAAATGTTTAAAATAAATTCTTTAATTTGATAGATGGATGTTGTTTTTTTAAATAGAGATGTATTCACATATTTTTTTTTCCAAGATCATTTTTTACCGCGGAATTTCATGATCAACCTTTCTATTACAATGATAGAAATAAATCAATCAAAATGATCAAAAATGAATTATGACCTACATATTCTCATATTGCATAACAAATCTTAATCGTGGTTAATAACTGATTTAATCTGAAATTTATTTAAGAACTCGGATTCAACTTCTTTTTAAATCTAATTTTGTATTTTATGTATTTTATTTCTGTCTACTGATTCTTATGTCCGAAGCTTTTAATTATGGTTTTATTTGAAGTTTTGATTCGTATTCTTTTGCTGGTGCTAAGGAAGTATTTGTAAAGCAGACTGCTTAAAATTTATTCATTTTATTATCCATTGTGCGTTTTTGGTATTGTCATTATTCGTAGATAATTTTTTTCCCTTATGAACAGGTCCTTCGCAAGGGCCTACCCGAACCCAACAGCAAGAGCTGAATTACTAAAATTTTACATGATCTAAATTTGAAAAATAGACGTGACTGATATTTCACTTACCTTAAACATTTCTTTTTCTTAATATCTACATTTAATTTGATAAAAAATGTTTTTTTCGTTGGACAGTATAAAAGTGAAAAATAATATACTTGTTTATTTGAATTTTTCCCGAGATTCCCGAGTCAGATTTCCCGATTTCCGGGAACGCAAAACTGGCCGGTAAATGTCTAGTCATAGGGGAAAACTGTACAAGACGCACCAGCGGGGTAAGATGACCCATGTCATTCTTTCTCAAATATTTACTAACCTACGGCTCCGAATGATGTTTTTCTTCATTTTTATTGTAGCAAACAAGCTTTTTCATCATTCAATAGATGAAAAGTTTACAAAATCTACTTTAGTTCTCAGAAACAGAGGAATTAATGGAATCAGCGTGAAACTTGTAATTTTTCATAAGTAACATATAAGGTTTTATGGTAAAACAGCCAGCGCAATCTGACCAAACTACAGCTTATCGTTTTACCACTCATGTGCACTTTCGGAAGACTATAAATATTTAGTTGTATTTTATAAACTTCCTACAAAAATTAATCAAAAATCAATCATTTGAAAATTGGGGCAGAATGCCCACAAGACCACGTGTTTTACGCATAAATTTTGAATGCTGTTAACTTTTGAGAAAACCCGAATATCAAAACAAAATGCCATTCTTTTTATTTGCTGACTCCCAAATTACGATAACAATTCATAATTATTACAAATTACATCCTTGTTCAAGGTAAAACGGTGCACCAATATTCGATTCGAAAAAATTATCGGCCGCCATGTTTGCCGCGATATCACTATATCAATCGAAAAAATTGAATTTCGTTGCCTACTTGAAGGCGTTTTATTTATAAGGATATTAAAAAGTGTATTTTGAAAAGCGAAATTTTCGATGAGTTTAGCAATACTAAATGATTTTTAGCCAAAGAATGGTAGTTTACAAACATACGATGAACATGTAATTAAACATTTGGTGTTTCAATAATTACATTCCGTATAATCATTGTTCTATTTCTTACCACCCTTCCTGTTTGGTGCGTTCTGTCCACTAATTTTGGCATTCTACCCCGCGGTTCGTTTTCTAGCTGTTTTAGTTTTTTTTACAAAATTATAGTCAAAATCGAGTTTTTATCATATTTTTTCTTTTTGATAATACGTAAATTTCATCCATGAATCGTCGTCAACTTTCAATTTGATTCTTAAATGATTGGTATCGCTATAAATAGCAATTATGCTTAGCTGGTGCGTTTTGTACAGTTTTACCCTACTTAAGGTTGGCCAAATTTTTCAGGACACGCAAATCAGGACATTTTTGTCTGAAATCCAGGCATTTGATTGCAAAATTTTCAACCCAAAAGCTGGGTAATATCCGGGCAAATTTGATTGAAACCTAGGTATTTATAATTCAACAAGAAAAAACAAAATCTCTAGCAGAATTGAATCTTTTATAATGCTTTTGGAAAACCTTTCATGATTATGTTGCTAAAAAAAATCGTTTTTGGACGCAAAAATCAAAAATTTAAATTATTCTATCAGAGTTCTTTGTTAGACTTTAGAAATAAAGCCGATAAATTCGGACTTTTTCTAACAAAAATCCGGCCACTGGACCGGACCGAGCCTTTCCCAAATTTTGTATCAAATATCTGGGCAAGTCTGTGTGGCTCAGCATAATTTATGCTTCAGCCACCTCGCTAGAATTAGTTATTTCCCTCTGTCTACCTCCTACGCTTGGGTTAAAATCCTTATCGAAGTCTTAACCCAAGCGTTGGAAATTTCCATCACGTTTGTTTGGTTTTGTGCATAGGTAGTGCATCTATGCAAAAAAGGGACGAAACCAAGAACAACGATGGAAATTTCCATAGCGTCGGGTACGCAGGTAGATTAGACATGACTGACCTTTGGTATAAATAAAGTGGAACGAGGGTTCCAGGGGGGAGTCTTAGTTCAGACATAGAAGTTGTTTAACCTTCCATCCGAAAAGTTCTACATCTGGGTAAAACCTGCAATCTCGCAAGCTTAGTCAGTAATGTCAAACTTCCCGATGTTTCTGGATCATCCTGACTTTTTTCATTTCCGTCAGATATTTTTGAAGCTTCCTCCATGTTTTTGAAATTTATTAAAGACAATTCCAAACTTTTTTATTTGAACATGAATTGTTGTACAAAGCAATAAAAATTTAAAATATAATGGTATAATGAAAAGTTAACCTTCCTTTGAAGTTAGGGTCTATATGACTCGAACTGTACTTTCTCGAAGCGATATCTCAGAAACGGTTAAAGCTAGATACATGAAGTTCTCAGACTTTTCCCAAAATGAGGAGCTCTACAATTTCTCGTTTTAAGACTTTCTTGAATAGGGTTAGCAGAGTCACTCAGCAAAAAAAACAATAAATCGGTTAGGGTCATATAGACCCGGATTATTGTTTTGGTTATAAAATGAAAATTACTCAACCGATTTTCATAAATATTACCAATTTGAAATTGTCCAAATGTCTGCTATTATTTTCTTCCAAAAAAATTTAGTTTTGATTTTTATGGTCTTTAACTAGTAAAGTTTTTACTGAATATACTGTTTAAGTTGTTGAGAAAGAGTTCTGAATGTTTCATTAAAACTCCAATAAAGCATAAACTAAGAAGTTCGTTCAAAGGTTTTTTATTTCATGTTTCATAAGGCACGCAGTGCTTGATTTTGAAACCATAGTGAAATTATGTGACAGTTTTCGATCAAGATATCAAAACAGGACACGCTCACTTTGCACATATTTTAATTTGAATTCCCATTTTAACACATTTTGGTAAGTCATGTGTGTTGTATTGAGCTAAATAAAAAGATCTACAAAAATGTTTGAAACACTTCAAATCTCTGGAAGTGGAATGAATATCTATAAAATATAAGTATTGTGTGAAAAGACCCAACTGGTTGGAGAAAAAACTGGTTGCTTGACACCATCATTAATTCAAGATGGCGGCTTTCGTTTTTCTTTTAAAAACTTAAAATGACCGAAAATCTCATGAAACAGCCACATATGGGTATTGGGTCACTATCTACCAATATTGTAATGGTTACATGTGATTTTAAGTATTTTACAGCATTTTAAATTCCAACGGAAGCCGCCATTTTGGATTTTAAGATAGCGTCATAAAGAGAAATTCGACTTCTTTTTGTTCAGCCCTTTCATCCATTACCCATATTTTAGGGGTTTCATGCCCAGACAACCAGAAGTCGTATATTATTTTACAGATTATATCGTATGAATGTTATTTAAATTCATTTTTGTATAAATGCACCTACAATGTGCGGCCCCTGCATATCCTTTATCGTATTTAAATGCATTGCATGTTTTTATTACGACAATTCGTATATATGCACCGCACCTACAATGTGCGTTCCATACATATTCTTTATCGTATTTGAATACATTGCATGATTTTATTACGACAAAACAATTCAAATCAAGAATATGTGTGCTAATTTACCTATATGGCCTCCAAAATGATACGTACATACCGTCAACTGGGGCAACATGCAACAATTTTCAAATTCAATGACTTCTAAAAAACTTATGTTCACAATTAATCCTACCCCTTATGCATCAAAAGTTTTAAGGATGCTGGGATATCAAATTGGCGTAGTTAGAAAAATTATAGATTTCTTCAGTTTCTTTTAATTTTCAAAAAACATGCGATTTTCACCCTCCTTAGAAAATGGGGTAACTTGCAACAAACTTTGTTTTTAATGAAAAATCTTATCAACACGTACGAAAATTTATAGTTTTTAATATATTAGCGATGCCTTAAAGATCATTACGCATGACAACACCAATTGCAGTAGTTTTTGGGTCTGTAATAACTAATTTTCACATTTTTTTCTGAAAATGAAGATGCTGCATACATTTAGGGGTTAAATAATATTACGAAAAATTCTAAAAGCTGAAATCATTAAAATAAATGTTTGAATGAATGAAATTCCAATGTTTACAAACGCGTGATGCAAAACATTCATATTCCAACACATGGAAACGAGATTTACAAGGTATTTCTTTGATTTGCATTTTGTTGCATTTAACCCCAGACACCTAACGGAATTTTAAAAATATTTATTTAAAAAAAATGGGCGATTGTTCGAAAAATATATTTACACCAACAATGTTGGTATAACATGAGGAAACCGGTTAAAAGTTTGTAGGTAATATTATCAAGCCGATCCGTCATACTGGGTAAAGTTCTTTTTGGCATGAAAAAATGTTAAAATTTATACATTTATTGCTCGATTATTCAAATTTTATATAAAAATAAAAAACTTAAGAAAATTAGCTTAAGATGTGAGAAATTATGTCACCATCATTTTGTGATCATTAAAAGATAACTTTATTACAATACATTAAATTAAAAATTGATTTAATGTAGCGTTATATAAATGTTGCATCGAACCCCGCTGTTGCATGATGCCCCGTTTGACGGTACTGGTTTTGCTGCATTATATACGATATGTTTACACGTATATTTGCACGTATATTTGTGTTGCAAATTTGATATACTTTTAATTTAATGATTAATGGCATTTCGGTGAATTATACATTCTAATAGGAAGAATTTCAAATGAAAGTCATGAAAATTATAGACGGATAGATTAGATTAGGAAGCATGAAAGGTGTTGAAAATGAGCCAAGAGCGTGATTTGAGAAAACTTCTTGCCGCACAAGACCATTTGTCCCACATCGTATTATTGTCTAGAAGAAGCAAAGTCGATAGGCTGACTTTGCATTGATCTTGATATACCCACCAAATGGTTGTTTGGGTGGGATTTTCAGTGGTAAACAGTATTTAAAAATTTGAGTGGAAGCCGCCAACAACCAATCCCTTTTTTATTTTTTTAAGTCTTTCCACATTTACTGTAATAACTCAGAAATGAAGAACTCATCCTATGCGTGTAATTCATTAAAACGTTATAAAACTAATTTGCCATTTTCTGACCATAATAATGCTATTTAGCGTTGAATTGACTAAGTCCATGTTGGTTACAAAATGGGAGGGGACAAAATGACGCCATGTTGATGAATTCACAATGTCAAGTATTTTTAAAATATTCTTTCAGGCCTATTTTAAATCAATTCTTTAATTTTTGCGTTGTCTCATTGATGTTAATTGAAAAATGTTTTTACGAAATATTTTTGATATAATTTTTTCTCATTGAAATAAATATAAATACATCTTTTAAATTTCCTTGTTCTAAAGATTCAACGAGGCACATTTATTTTAAGATACTATTTCATACAAATGTTAACTTAAATCTTGAATGGCAATAGAAGAGGTGCTAATAGTATGGTTAATACATTTCTTTTTTGTTATGAATTTTACCAAATCATTTCTCAATAATTCAATCGCTCATGAACCGTCATGGTAAAAAAACTTAGAACGCGCACGGAATCGAAAAAAAAAACAAAAATATTTTTTATAAATGCTTTATAAAAGCATTTGTTGTCAATTTTATCGAAAATTAAAAAATAGTCATGTTAGCGTTTCTAGAACAGGGCCAAATAGCAAGATTTATTAGAGTTCTGGTAATGTATAGAGAGTGCTTAAGCTACATATTTGAAGATTAATACTATAGTCCTAACGAAATTGTTCCATAATAAAGCTAAAATTGTTATTTAGGTAAGAGGTAGGTAAAAATTGAGATCCGGCGATCAATAACAAGGTAACCACCTACAAAATTTGCTATCCAGACTTTTCAAAATTGTCAGACTTTTTTTTAAGAGTTCAGAACTCTGGTCACTTGTGCAATCCATATACTCACCGACAAACGTCGATAATTTCGAAGAACAATCCATATATGTACATATTTTTTTTTAACGAATAGTCACCGTTGATTATTATTTTTATGAAAGTTTAATGGCATTGCGGTGAACTTGATACTACGAAAATTCTTGATAGAAGAATTAAAGATTGAAATTAAATGACGGATAGACAAAGCAGATGCTTAATAGAAGAAAATTGAAAGATGTTGAAAATGAGCCAAGAGCATATTTTATGGAAAGCTTCAAAGGTGCGTTCTAGACCCTTTGTCCCACATCAATTGAATGGCTGAGAGAAGTAATAGCGAGAGGCGCAATTACGTTCACCCATACATCCAACCCGATGGATTGGTAAAGCACGTGCTTCCCAATCGGACAAAAAGTCTAGACCGCATGGCTCTGGTGAAGCTTCCCTTTTGCTGAACCAGTTCAAGCGATGTGTTATTGGTTGTTTCGGATTCCGTTTTTATCGGCAGCGCTACTTATTGTTTTCACGCAAGTGCCGTAAACGTCCCTACTTTTGCCAACTATTTAATTTTTTTGAACTGTATTTCGAAACAACATCTTTCAATTTTCTTCTATTAAGCATCTGCTTTGTCTATCCGTCATTTAATTTCAATCTTTAATTCTTCTATCAAGAATTTTCGTAGTATCAAGTTCACCGCAATGCCATTAAACTTTCATAAAAAAAATATGTACATATACAAGTTGTATATAGGGTTAATGTTGACTGGGTTATGTATACGGAAAATATTTTAACACTAGAAGGACCGGCAAATTGAATATACCTATTCGGACCGTGACCAGTCAAAATGACTGGTAAAGGGGAAATTTTTTCTATCATAATATTTTTAAATTTTTTCTTTTGAAATTATTTTGTTATTAATTCGATAACATTTTTGTTATAAAATTGAAATATTTTTTCACCATGGGTGCCCGGAATCACCTCAGTTTGGCATAGTTGACGAATGCGTGTATGTCATAAAATGAATATGTCAAATAGTTATCAAAAAATTGAAACACATTATCAATCTAATAATAAAACATGTTAGATGGCTGTGGTTATTGACCATAGGTGCACGGTTTCACTTCAGTTTGGTTTTAGTAGATGTTTTCTAGCATCCATCACTCTGAAGTTTTTCAACCCTATGCCTATAAATTATACCTGATATTGTAGGTTTTGAAGCATATTTTTTATATAAGTAGAGCAATTTACCATGGGTGCCCGGATTCACCGCCATTCATCCAAAATCTTTTTTTTTTTGCATGTTAAAGGTAAGGAATAAAGACTTTTAAAGATTCAAATGAAAATTTGTGTTATATACATGGTTTTTCACTATGGGTGCACGGATTCACCGCGTCTTAATAAAATATTGGACTTTTTGCAAATTTTTAAAAAGCATTTTTATAAATCTTAACTAAACCAAAGTCGAAACCATGTTTTTCATGTTCAGACATAATGATTTAAATAACGATTTTTATTTAAAGTTTCGTTTTATCATTCCTGGAAAAGAAATATTTCAATTTTATCTTGAAATAATAGATTTATTTATTTTTTATTACAAAACAGGTTTTTGCAATCGTACATTTATCTGATAAGATCTGATCAACATCCAAGAAATTGGAAAACGCTTACCATGGACCGAGTGAGTTTAGGGATTATATGCATCAAGTTATGTCGTGCGACGAAAAACAGTAAGAATAAAAATAATGAATCAACATTGTCAAATGTACACGTTGGTTTGTTTTTACTTAACAGTTTTAAAATTGACGAATATTGAATTTCAAATACCTATCATGTCTAACTCAAAAATATGTTGTTTTTTGAAGCAAGTTGAAAACTATTTCACTCTATATAATTTATAACGGTGAATCTGCAGCCATTCTGTGCACCCATGTTGAAATATCCACATCCGATGTTGTCTATCAGATAGGCTGGCGCGAGTTTGGTATAGGTATGCCAGGCGTACTGGGTTCGATTCCTTGTATCGGCAAGAAAATTCTTGGGTTCAAACCCCATAAGTTGCCGACAGGTAAGATGTGTTTCCTCTTATAATAAGAATGTTCAATCAGTTGCCAGCTGGCCAGGTATATACACGGGTGCCGGAATACCTGTAAGTGAACTTGCATTGGAAATATGTCGAGCCTAATAATCTAAGAATGCAAGTGAATACATACTTGGGCAGAAACTGCGGCGAATCCGTGCACCCATGGTGGATAACCAACATATAAGAATATATCGTGCACCCATGTTGAAATATCTTTTTAATTATTCAGTTTCATAGCTGAGGTCTTCAAATTTGAATAAGTAAGTACTCAATTCATAATTATTTTACTCATTCTATTTTAGTATAAAACATATTTATCACTTAAAACTACTCGATTACTCGAATGGACATGTATTAAATCTAACATAACTTTTACAAATCTTGATGAAATTTCGCCAAATTTTGACAGAAAGTTCGATTATAGTTGAGCAACAAAACAGACAAAAAAAATTGGGAGTCAAGTGCTTAAAGCGCCACACAGCGGCCAATCCGATAACTTTTTCTTCAAATCTTCACGACTTCGCATCGAAAATCAATAATTTCATAACGAATGACACACTTCTGCCCACCATAAATCAACTAGGACTCATTGTCTTGAATGTAGCTTGCAAATGAAACCAAAAGCAAGCGAAATATTTTTATCTTGTTTGAGTTATAAGGTTGTGAATTTTACCAGTCATTTTGACTGGTCACGGTCCGAGTGTCCATGGCGAAATTTTTCTCGCTTACTAAAAGAGCTAGTGAAATAAAAAATACACAGTTTTGTAGAGATTCAAAATTCATGAAAAGTCGTATTTTTTGCGAATTTTTAAAGCGAAGTATGCAAAAGATATTCAACAAACAAAGTGTCCAACCAGTCATTTTGACTGGTGCGGTCTTTCTAGTGTTAATCCAATTCGTGTTCAGCTTGATTGATCCAAATTATTTATATTTTCTACTATATCATATGTAAAGGATTGTTCCACAACATATACTTACAATGAACATCTCAATAAATGAGTTATGTTGTTACTGTTGTAATCAAGATACGTACATTTTTTCTTGTTTACTCAACGTTGACGGTCCGGTGACGACAATTGCACTCAATTGAAATCAATTGATTCTGATGGCTACACGACTCGACTTCTGATATACATTCATAAGTAGGTACTATCAAGGTGTAGTGTAATAGCGCATGCATGGTAAGAAAAATTACAGAAACTCGCGATGCCAATTGAGGATCCCGCGGCCTGGTGTAATGAATCTCCTCTAGGATGGTAACGACCAGCTATCAAGTGAGTCGAGTCGAGAGTTGAACGAAACAATCAACTGCTCAAGTAATATGATTAGTCCATTAACACTGACTACAACCCGGGTCAGACTATTGTTTGTGTCGCAATTTACGCGAAGGAGTTGACCAACTGCGTTTGAAATGCGCAAACAAATCTGGAAACATGTGAAACTACATGAAATAACTTAACACGAACAGGTTCATAGTAGTTATAAAGTATTTTTATTCGTGTACAAGCTAAGAGACTTTAAAATTCAAAATAAACACAACTTCAATACTCAACTAAGTCAATATGATCTAAATTCATAATTAAACGAGCATCAGAGAGCACCATCATTGCCTCAAAAGTAAAAACTAAAAAATAACACCTTCCAAACCTGGGCCGGCAAAGCTGGATCAGATTTGGTTCAAATCCAATCAAGATCCTTCAGCTCCAGATAAGATCCCACAAAATCTAGATACTGCTGCCTGATGTCGGAAGCCATCGTGTTTCCTTAATGGAATTTGGTTTTGTTGCTCTTGTTCTCGTTTGTTATTGCTGGTAATGTTTTTTCATTGTTGCTCGGCTTAGCTTGGTCGACCACAGTCAGTAATTCACATGTTGAGGGGAACCTTTTCCAGATGAGCCTTACCAGAAAAGCTTCCACCCTCATGCTCGTTCCATCAAAATGAATGAGGGAATGGAAAATTTACATAGAAAATCTACACGACACTGAAGCTTGGAGCCAGGTGCAGGTGCTTTTGAGACCGCTCGGGGGAAGCATGTGGTGATGGGTGGTTTAAAAATTAATACACTTTTGAACAGATTGAGCCGGAAGTGCTTGGGGTGCCACCCCCACAAATCCACACGGAACACAACACAACATACAAAACAGGCCAATCCATAAGCAATACAACATACATATTTGCAAAGTGGTTTTTCCAAGCCCAGGTCGACGTGGGAGATGTGTTCGTCTCCTGATAGATCGGTACAAAACTCTGTGTTTAGTTCATCTCTCGTGTGAGTATGTTCGTGTCAAATCATTGAGGGAACAACATCATCCTTTCTATCTGCCTGTGCGTGGGTGCCGAGGATTTATCTTTGAAAGCTCCTCTGTGAAATATTGCATGTGGGGTTTAGTTTGATGTTGAGTTGTCCAGCAAGTAATAAATCGACAGCTAGGAACAAAAGGCTCTCTGATGAGATCTGACCAACATGGTTTGAGAAATTACCTTTATTTTCTAATCATTCAAATTCTTTTGAACGAGTCAAACTATTTGAAGCTTCTACAATGAGTTTGCAGGCAAGTTGAGGGAACCAAAGCTAAAAAAAACTAAGTTTCTAATTTTAGTGTTGTCTTTTACAACAGAAACTTTTTACTAGTCAAATGAAATTCCTTTTGAACGTGTATCTTGTGTTTCGAACTGCATATAAGGGATGGAATAATAGAGAGGATTTTTTAACAGGCCACAACTAAATCCCTGAAACTGTCGTAAGCTCACACAAAAAGTATTAGCATTCAAATGCATATACAAGCTGATGTTTCGTAAACGTGCCGATATCAATTTCGAATGTATGGTTCGAAATGCATTCAAGTGATGAAAGGTAGAAAAAAATCTTCAAAATATTGATGCAGGTAGACTAGGGTTTCCAGATTGATTTTCAGCACGTATCCGGGCCGGACGAATCCGGGCTACTTTCTCATATGGTAAATCTGTTCAGCATGTTGAACTTTAATAAGTGTTAGTTACAGGTATTTAATCATTACTTCGAAACGATGAGAAATCCACCTGAATAACATTGGAAAAAGGTCATACCGACATAGGGTTCCGCAAATCACTCACCTGGAAAGAGAAGGAAAAAAAAGAGAGTTACCTATAAGCGTCAGATAAAATGCAATTCGTAAAGGGGTCTGCTTTATAAAGTTGAGTAAACATACAAACATACGGATGCAAACGGTGAAAGTTCATTGTAACCCAGCGATGTTGGTAAATGTCATTGAACATTGAAGGATGGGTTAAAACCAGTAATTATTGCGATGTTGTTGTTTTTTGTCGAGATGAACCTTAGTTAATTTATTTTGATTTTAATGGATAGGGAGGTTTAAATAAATATTTTTATTTTTGTCTCTTGGGCTGATTCGATTTTAATTGATCATTGAAATCTGCTTCGATGGCTTATGATTTTTTTTTTTGCATGATAATGAACCGAACATTCAAATGCGAGCTTCGTTGATCAATATTTGCAGATCTGTAAACTGTTAAATTTAATTAGAATTTAAGTATTTCAAAACCGTTTTGTGTGTGTCATACCTGTTCAATTACTTGTTAAAAAATTCGTAGTACTGATTTGATTCGTTATTATTCAATTTTTGTAAGACAATTTTTGTTAACGATTTTTCACAATGATACTGAGAAGTTTAGAGTCTTCCAGAGATACTACTAGCAGCAAATTCAGGTGTTCACTGCTTTCAAGTAAATCTTATTAAGACTAGTTAAAAACGTTTCCTGACTTCCAAAGGTATTTTTTGTCATTTTTGCTAGAAGACTCAGGACAGGGCCCTTAAATAATGATCTCTCGTTATTCGTCTGAAATAAGCATGCCAAATTTCTTAGTTTTAACCGGTTTAGCTCGGGTATAAAAAACCAAATTTGAGAAAAGTTTCGGTTTAGTCAACCTCCTCGAATTATATTTTTAAATAATGCATAATTTTAACCCGGGTTTGTTCATTTCATTTGCTAAATCAAACATAGAACTCAGTTGGCTCATAAGCGCCACGTTATCTAAACAAACGAGAAAAGTGTGCCGAATGATTCAAAATCTGCTAAAGTGTTTCGATAAAAACAAAAAAAAAAATCTTTTTGATTTTTACTAAATTTTTACTGGGTTATGCCCAAGGCTGGATTAAAGGAGGTGGCAATAGGTAATCATTTTGCTTTAATTTCCAGAAATCTATGGAAAGAAAACAAAACTAGAAAATCGGAATGAAAACTTGAAATATAACAACTAAAGGGCCGCCGTAAAATAATATCTAAAATAGTTTTTCTCCTAAATAAGTTAGAGGGGACCCTAGAGTAGGGGCCGTTCACTAATTACGTAAGCACGATTTTGGAAATTTTTAATCATCCCTCCCCCCTGGTAAGATTAGTAAGATTTTTGGGTAAAATCATAGAAAGTCAGATATTTTTTTCTCAAAAACACAGATTTTTTTTCGACAACCCTGCCCGGAAATCATCAAAATCTAAAAAAAAAACATTCTTTACTTCTAGAATTGACGCAAAAATCGATATCGACAATTACGTTGTCAACCAACCTAAAAGCTTAGACTCATTTCAGCGGTAAGCGATAAAGTTATAGGAGTTTCTGGTAAATCGTTTGTAAAATTTAAAGTTGGTAGTGTCTATCACTGGAAAAACTGTCCAGAAATTCATTATTTAAAGCACCCTATATTGATTTTTAAAGATTTTTTTATTGATGAAGTCATTTTCGAAATGTGTTGGATTTACACAGTGGTGTCACAAATTGTGGTGTTACTATATATTTCTCAATTAAAAAGATTGTTATAATAAAAAGCGAAAATTGAGACGATCTTTATAATGATGTGATTTAATGTTTTTGGTGGTATGTTGGTTTGAATCGATTCTCTATAAATTCAATTGAACCAAGATTTTTTTTATTAATTTAAAGACATTCAAAGAAAAATAACAAAACATCAAAAATAACCAACAGATAGGTAGTGAGAAGAAAAAACATTAAACCTGAGTATTATGGTTTTGTATGGCTGTGACGAATTATCAATGAAACATTTCTAACCTAAGATTTTTGGATACCCCAGTACCCCCAACCCCCCCCCAAAAAAAAGTTTAGAGTTTTCAAGAGATACTACTATCAGCAAATTCAGGTGTTCACTACTTTAAAGTCAATCTTATAAAGACTTGTTAAAAACTTTTCCTGACTTCCAGAGGTATTTTTTGTTATTTTTGCTAGAAGACTCAGGACAGAGCCCTTAAATAATGATCTCTCGTTATTCGTCTGAAATAAGCATGCCAAATTACTTAGTTTTACCCGGTTTTGCTCGGGTATTGAAAAACAAAATTTGGGAAAAGTTTCAGTTCAGCCCACCTCCTCGATTGAAACCTCCAATGAAACATTTCTAACCTAAGATTTTTGGATACCCCAGAACCCCCCCCCCCCCCCACCCCTGTAATTAGTGAACGGCCCCAGTAAGCAGTGAAGGAGTGCTCCCGCATTTTTCGAGCTGAGAAAATAAATATCTTGGAATTGAAATTCAAAATTTTCAACCCCAAATCTGGACAAAAATAATATAAACCGAAT
The DNA here is from genome assembly GCF_029784155.1 of Uranotaenia lowii. Lineage (NCBI taxonomy): Eukaryota > Metazoa > Arthropoda > Insecta > Diptera > Culicidae > Uranotaenia > Uranotaenia lowii. Next base: position 107,679,394 of record NC_073693.1, on the reverse strand, counting down.
TAAAAAAATTATAAAGAATATGAGGAAGAACATCTCAAATGTTCTTTTTTATTATCGAAACATGTCAGTCAGGATATTCTGTACAGAACAGGTAAATTAAAGAAAAACATCTTATCATTTTCATTACATAGAAACGTCTTGCGCAATAATAATGTTTGTTATTAGGTACTTTAACTTTCCAAGTTATGGTTACTGCACTAAAATATCAGCTAATTTCGCCTAATCGTTCACAGTGCTAACAGAGAACTTTATGATAAACATTTCAGAGTTTCACTCCGAGTAAATACCTGATATTATTTTAACTTTTCAATAATTATTATTGAAATATCTATCCGTTGGTTTATAAATTCTTAACCCTATTTCCTCTTTATTTGAAATTCGTATTGAAACATTTTCAACTGATTTAATCAAAATTTCATCACCTACTTAAGTAAATATCCTGAATTCAGCATATTACTTTCCAAATGATCATTCTCAAATTATCATTAAAACAACCGCATGGTTGAGTTGCTAATATCATTGAGTGATCCTCTTAACATGAATATGTCTATGTATTTATTCTTATCTTTTTCCGGATTCAATTCATTGAGATTTTCAAGTCTTGTGTTGTTTCTTCAGTTAAATCTCTAAAGTTTAAGAGAAATTTCTAATCCCTTCCGCAATGTTTGCACGTGATCAATTAACAATTTTATTGGAAGATACCAAAACCATTTGACTGGATATTGGCCGAATTTTAAATTTAAGTAGCCTGAATTTTCTTGGCCGGAATACGTTCGGAAAATGTTTAATGCAAGCTTTGTCAAAAAGCTTCAAAGAATTAACGCTACGCCAAAAATGCTTTTAAGACATTTGGATCATTTTTCTCAACTTTTCTTCAGTCTGCTTTCAAGCATACATCACTGTTCTCTTAAACTCCTGTATAAAGGATTCAGATCTTTACTAGATATTTTAGTTTCAGAAATTCCTTTGCTTTGAGAAAACTAAATTTTAGAGTATTTCAAATAAATTTAAATAGACAAGATTATAACTATACCTGATATATTGCAAATTTAAACGCATTTAACCCTCCAAAGCTGTTTGCAAAATATCTGCTTCGAGGAAATTTTACCTGTAGATTGTTAGCGATTCGCTGACCGCAAACATGAACCGATTCTGTTGATTTGAGATTGAAATTGGTTCCGAATGAAAAAAGTTCAGAAATCAAATTTATTTTTCTAATATTAAGAACTTTTGAAAGCTTTGTTATATTTAAGTGTTCTATAATTTTTTTAAATTTTCAAGAATAAATCTTTTCAACGATAAAATAATATGTTGATGTCTAATGTAAGTTTTTCCCACAATCTCGGATCCTTCGGTAGAAAAAAAAATCTTACTAAGAAAAAAGACATTCAACTTTTGCTTTGTTTCGCTGTCTCTCATTTTTTAATGAACCGATTTTCAAAACTCAAATTTCAGTTTATTTTCAGTAATATGATGATCATTTTCAAAGAACATACTTAGTCTCTCAAATATCTTAGTACTTCAGTATACATTCAATCTGGCTAAAATATTCTTAAAGTTTTTTCGTTAATATTTACGTATTTCGCAAAATTAGAAAAAATGGAAAAAAAGAAAACGTCTTTTCCAGAGGTGAACCAGTCTGTGGCTGAAAACCTCTTAAATAAAGACAAAAAAAAACCTCTTTGACCTTTTTTCTGAAAAGTCAAAACTTCTAGAGGTCTTCGAGAAAGTTCATTATTTGGTTGAAATCTTAATATTCGTAATCATTTTTGTGTTTAGTATTACGGCAAAACTTTTGCCAAAAAAGTGCACAAATTGATTCATCGAATTTCTACCCATTTTTAAAAGTTAGTTCGAAAACAAGAGCTTATATATAAAATCCAATTGCATATTTCAGGGTGGCCAGCGGAGGTCCATAATTAAATTCCCGTTTTGTCCCGACTTTTCTTATTGAGATTTTAATATTTTTCCATACACAGATAAATACGTTAAAATTTTTCCATACCATTTGAAAGACATTTTACATATTTTTGAGGTGGAAATCTGATTGAATCGAATTTTAATTTCAAAATTCAATTTCTGACAAAGTTCTACAAAATTTAAATTTTCTGAAGAGTCAAGAACTTAAGAGCTGATGTTTATTTGGGGCGGTGATTCCAAGCAATCAGCTTTTTTTCTTTTTTTCAGCTCAAGAGTTGATTGAGATTTTTTTTTTGCCGCTCAAATGCATAAATTGATTTGTTTTCCGAAAGTTTATATTTTCCACCGAAAGACTCTAAAGAGATTTGATAGAAAATTGTATTTCACTCTTTGATTATTAATTTGAAACTTTAATCTAACTTCTGTAAAATAAATCTTAATCTTAAACCTGAATTTTGAATATGAATTCTTCATCTGCATTTTGAGTTCAACTTCTGTAAAAATAATTAAAAATCCAATCCAAACTCTTAGTTTAAATTTTCAATCTGCATTTTCAAATTAAATTGAAAATTAATTTACATTATGAAATTCTTATTCAGAGTTTGCATATTTCTGTGTAATATATTTTCGAAGAACAGTCTTTTATTTATGATTTAAACATTTCGATCCTTGATCGAGCTTTGAAATCATAATTAAATATCCTTTTTTGTTAGACTGTTAGCCAAAAAAGTATCCCACAAAATCCATTAATGGTCGACAAATCACATATGAACATTATTTTCAAAACCCATATTTGAGGCCTTCAGAGCCAAAGGGTTATAAGTGACAAAATGGTCGATTTTGAGTTTATGATGCCAAACGATTTTTCATATTTAAAACTTTGATTACTAATTTTTTTAAATTTTTCTAGTTTTATTTTCCTACATTTACATTCGAAAAAAAATAGAAATTATCAAAAAAATATATGGGAAATGACCCAAACACAACAACTTTGAAGCGTGTTTTCTCGAAATAAGCTTTTATGCACTTATACCCCTTTGGCTCCAAGGGACTCATTTGAATTTTTATTTGAGTTCGAAATCTTGCATTTAATTGAATTTTTTGGAAAAAAAAACTTTTCTAAATTCGAACTCTTATTGCTCGTTATTTCTAACAATTCTCCATCTTAAGCAGAACAAAATCGACAAATTGGTATTGAAAGCTTAGGAAAAATAAATTCTCTTGATGACTTTTCTTACTCAGTATGTAGATAAGTATATGCAGAGGAAAAAAATTACTATTGTTAACAGTTTTTCCCGGTTTTGATTTAAAGTTTTCGGTTATTTCCCGGATTTCCCGGAGCTATTTTCAATTCCCGGTTATCTTTCTTTTCCCGGTTTGCTGGCTACCCTGATATTTGAAATCAGAAACGGGTTATTGCACCTCGAAAAAATGTGAATTTTGTTGATTTGTGTTGGTTATACCATTTAAAGCTTATTTTTTACGACGATAAACTCATACCAAATTCATATGCTAAGTACTGGAAAAAAGGCGTCTAATTCTAATTCTTATTTGTTTATTCAGAGAGGATTTAAATAAAAAGGTGTCATTTTTTTAATTGAACACAATTTTACAAACGTTACATAATGTGACCAAGATCATATACATGTAAGAAATATTCAACTAAATGAGATAGATTTCACTAAGCTTACAATTGACTAGCAAAAAGGATAACACACCTTCAAAGTTTTATCCGTGGATTAGTTTGAGCCAGTAGAAGTTATATTCCCTGAGGTCTGCTTAGGGCATTTGTATTCAATTTGTTCTTGAGAAAGGGGGTTATTATGTATTTTGTAGACAAGTAGTTTAAATTTGAGATATATGCAAAGTGTTGGTGAAAATAGGTCAAGTTTGCCTATGCATAACTTCCTAAAACTTTGATTTATGATTATGATCTCATAAAAATTAACTAATTTTGAACAAACTATCCTGGCTGAAATGAAAATAAAAATCCTTCTTCGGGCACGGGAGTTAGGGAGGTGAAAAAATGTTATTTGAAAAATTAGAATATTTTCTGGAATGTTGCATTATTTGAGGGAAAAGATGGAATATAAAATAAACGGGTTTATTTCGTTCTGATTTTTTTTGTAACTAGCAAAGCTCAATTGAACAGAGTCTTTCAAAAACCATTTGAATATTTTTTAACTCATCCTATTTTACAGCACCACTTTTCTAACCAAATGAATGTTTGGAAATGTCTTAAGACTGAATAAACGTGGGCAACTTAAGATTAACATTTAACACCCAGTACCGAGATGGGAATTTAACCCACGCCACCAGTGGGCCACCGAAACGTACAAATTTTCATTTAAAGATTAATGTTTTGAATTCGAAATAATGCATTTCTTTATAACCTTTAGGTTGTCACTAAGGAATGACTCAAGGAAAAGGACAGAATAAAAAACCTTCCCAGAAAGGGTTCTTCGCTCTATTCGGCAGTCAGTTGTTTTATTTTTTAAGGCTTCCTTAAAAAGGGATGGTTTACCCCAAACATTCAAGCCGGTCCTTAAATTAATACTCGGTAACATATCAATTTGCCGCTATTAAAGGTACCTACTTTCAGAAGAGTCCATACCAAAACAACACTCACCGGTGTGCCGTATTTTTTGCCTTTCTGTTACAGGAATTCGGGAATTTCTGTCCGATAAATTGTGGCAACATAATGATTTCCTGTTCGAACAAGGGCCGAAACAAACCAAAAGAAAAATGTCAACGGTATGTGTACGGTATTTGATACTTTTTTTTACTTTTCTTTCTCTTGTATCGAAAAAATTCACTGGCTTTGTTTTGGATGTTTTGGAAAAGGGTTTACCTTTTCGCTTGTATTTTTTTTAAGTTCGAAAGTAACCCAGAAAATAAAAGCAAAGCCTATGATAAAACAAAAGGTGACAAATTCAAGACTGCAAATATTCATCAATTTCAGTTTGAAGAAACAAATACCCTTAAACACCTGAAAAATTTGGAAAATGCCCCGGAAAACAACTCTTTAGTAGGATCGAAGGAATTCCAATTGGCCAAATAATGTCCTGTGCCTTTGTGTGAAAGCCTCTCACTGGTGGGTCCCATTAAGGGTAAGACCGAGCTGTGCCACATTTTCTTTTCAACGGACATTTTTCTTCACTTGCAGGAAAACGATAGACTTGCGAGGGTGACTTGGTGGGAATGTTGTTTTTTTTTACCTTTCAACCCCTGCTGACATACTTCCGTGTTGAGCTATTTCGAAAAGCCTATGGTGTAGCGATTCTTTGCCGAGGGAAACAAAAAAAAAGCTAGCGGAAACACTGGCTCGGAGACATGTGATACAAAAATGATGTTTTATGAGACTGCCGAAATCTGAGCTGGGCCCGAAATCCGGTGCCCGCGACACTGCCCGGAAGTTCACAACTTTGGCATTTTGGAGCTTTATTTACAGCTACAGCGCTAGCCTAGAAGGGTGGCTTTCTTTATTTTGTGGAAAGGATTAGGCGCTCTTCTGCTGGCTAGTTCGATGGCATTTGGAAATATTTTCCCCCTCGGAAAATGATTCTCCGATTTCGTTTTTCTTCTTCCAACATTTACTTTATTTGGAGTGGAATCGTTCGAAGCTGTTATTTTGGTATAGTTTAAGAACCTTTGATAAAGATAGCAAACGATTTGGTAAATCATTATTAGGGGGAATGGGTTTGAAATTTTCAATTTGAGTGCTGATACCATCAGAAGTTAATGAAAGGTTAACGGTATGGTTTTAATTTAAACACTTCAAGGAACGTTTGATCGTCGTTGTCGATTTTGTTTGATATTTTCATGAAATGAGAATTGCTTAGGAAATGTGAACATGAAGATTTGTAAAATTTATTGCGAAAGTTGTTCGATTTTTTTAAAAAAAAGTTTAAAATTGATTCTGTTAAAACGAAACTAATTTACTTTCTTTGAACGACTTATATATGTCGTAATCGTGGAATAAATACATAGAATGTAGAAAATGATAAATCTGTCTATTGAAATCGCTAAACCATTTTTTCACTTTCTCCTAATTTTTGTAATTTAACGGTTTTTTTCCCTACAGACGATATATCCCGTTTCTCAATCCTTTAAAAAAAACTGTGGTGGCTCCAGAGAGTACTGTCAACGCCAAGTATTAAAAACCGAAATCCCTCCATACCATCATTAGCCATAAAATTTAGAAATCTCAACAATTTGAAAACAAAAATCAACAGTTTTTAGGCAGTTTAGATATAAGTCCAGCAGAAGGTTCAAATCAAGTAACATAGCCAGATCTGTAAGATCAAAGATGAAAATTTTCATTGCCTAGAGCTTTGATAACAGACGGAAAAATTTCGTGGTTCAAAGAATTCGAGGTTCAAAGAAATAACGAACGAATTTTTGCACTGATTCCAAATAAAAATTCAGCTGCCTGTGTTTTTTAGATATCATTCATTTGGTTAAACATTAAAACATTACACATTTAAAAAAATAAAGTTTTGATTCCAGTTAGTTCTGAGAAAAAAAAATATAAAAGTTATCATTTTGAAAATTTTTCCCAATTCTACAAAATATGAGACATTTGACAAAATTTTAAACAACATTGTAATCAAATTTTGAGCCGTTTCAAATAAACGATTTAAAAAAAAAATTGTAATCAAATGGATTTTTTGATGTTTCGAATCGTTTTGGAGCCTTGAACAAAATTGTAAAATAAGTTTCAATTTTTGATATCAAATAACTCAAAGTACTTTCTTGAATAATGTCAGAAAATAATGTCATGTATTAAAAATTGCAGAATTGAGTTTTTCAAAGCGTTGTATTTCTGAATTTCTAAATGAAGTTTAGTAAAAAGATTCAAAATCGGTTCTTTGTATTTATATTGGTTTGTTTTAGTTTCCCAGTTATAAAAGATCGATATATTTTTTTTTAATTTGAACAAGGCGAATCACCAAAACTTGTAATGATAGGCAAAAGCTGACAAATGATTTTCAGGAAGCGAGAATCTCCCGAAATTAGTTATTAAACCAAAGGCATCAAAAATGCTCTTCCCTTTCTTTCAATAAAAACAAAATCGAAGTTAAAAATTATTTTTTGGACTATTTGAAAAGCTCCATAACCTTTTAATGGAACTGCTGAAAAACATATGAATGCACAGATGATTCATGACTTAAAAAATTCTTCGCTTAAATGGTCCAAAGTAGAACATCATTTTATTTTTTTAGAAAGGAATATCTTTAAATCTGCGTAAATTTGCTTTACGTGTACCATAATTTTCGTAGTGCAAATGAATGAGATTTGACATGCATTAATTAACAACTTTTAGATAGTTTCGATGAATCTCTTTTGGAATATGACTTCAAATTGTAGCAAAAATCGTCCGCAAATTTTAGTAACAAAGATGAGATTTTAAGTTTTCATAAATTATGGTGGCTCCAGAGAGTATTGACTTATTGAAATTTCTATCATTACTGATTACTAAGTTAAAATGTGCTCTTTCTATCCTCAAATAAGCTCAACTTAAGAACAAAGTGACTGATGATTCTTCCCGGTGCAACCTATTTTGAAATTTATGACAATCCCGATGACACTGATGGTGACATGATGACCACAACGTTGTCATTGGCTATAATGCTGTCATGTTTCCTTGTTTGGCACCGAGCAAAAAGTCTTCACCTATGTTGGTAACCAGCAATAAAAAAAAGCAAGATAAACTGCACCAGCCACAAATCTAGCTCCCTACAAAATAATCGCGCTCTATCTCCCATACTCTCACAATTCAGCTGAAAAGACAGCACTGGCCAAGCAAGCAAGAAAAATCAACCTACAGAGCCGTCATTTCCGGCAACAGCTGCCTACTGAGTGTCCCTGTGAGAGTGTATGTGAAGCATCAACAATCAGCTGGGCAAACGAATCTCAACGGCGTAGCCGGAAACCGGAAGTTGTGGGAAAAACAGGCAGAAAAGCAAAAGCCTCGTGATTATTGTTGCTGCCAGCCCGTCGTCGTCGTCGTTGAGTGTTTATTGTTGGTGTTATTTGGCCAGGTCGACTCACACCGGAACTGGTCTGGCCTGGTCTATCCTAGCGAATCCCTCAGTATGGGGTGCGGGATACGTGATAGGAGAACGAAAATAGGTTAATGACCCTTTTGGTTATAGCCATTCCTGCGGTTCCCTGGCCTGACTGATTGGCTGCCGTTGTTTTTTCTCCTCTTTTTTGGGGAGTTCGGTTTAACTGTGCCTTCTATTAAAAGCATGTATGGCGTTAACAGTAGCGGTCATTTGGTTAACGATACATGATCAGATTGAACCACTTTTAAATAATCATTATTGAAATTTAAAGCTTTTATTTTTTTCCCCAATAGTACTCTTCATGATTTTAAAAATAAAAATTTTTCTGAAAGATACCAATGTTAATAGATTTTCAAACCAAATTAAGACTAAATTGAAAGAACTGAAACATTATTAGAACGAAGTTGAATTCAGATTAAAAATGGATTCATTAAAACAATAATAAAGCTTAGTTTATTTAGAAAGGGGGCACTTTCTTTTGGTAATAGATAAGTTCCTGGCCGGTAAAAGTACAATCCAAAAATTTTTTTTTCAAAACTTTAAACTGACGCATTTATGAAATAATTACGATGCCATAGCAAAAGAAAAACAAATTGTGCACAGTTTTATTAAAAATCCATAATAATGAAACCAAGAGCTGACAAAAACGTGGTTCATACCAAAATAAACTTTTTTTTGGGATTTTGGTTTATTCATCCCAAGATTACTAAAAACCGCTATGTGTGAGTCGGGGAAAAATATAAAAACACTGTAAAAAATTTCCACAAAATTCAAACCAAGTGTTGGAGTGTAACACATGTCCGGAAACTTAGATAAAAGATCTTCAGGAAAGTGAAGGCATATAACTTAAAGTAAGGTTACCAGTTTGCCTGAATATTTAATACAAAATTTGGGAACAGTTTGGCCCGGCCCGGTTTTCCGGATTTCATTGAAAAGTTGCCGGATTTTACCAGGATTTATTCACTTGTTTCGGCAAATAAAAGAAAAAATGTTTCGTTTTTTTTTTTCTATTTATGCCCTCAAATTGAAAATTTGTGAGCGAGATTTATAAAAATAATCACTAAAGATATTTCGGAAGCCTACAATACGATTCGAAATCTTTCAATTGATTTTGATGAATTTTTTTTTTCAAGATTTTTTAAAAGAAAAAATTAGGGTCGTCTTTTTGGGTCGATTTTGGGTCGTCAATGTTAAAAACCAATTCCGGGATTTTGTCGGGTTTTTAAAAAAATTATCCGGATTTGTCCGGCCCGGATACGTACTGAAAAAAATAATTTTTTAAGCACGCATGCTAGCCGGACAAATCCGGGCTTTTTGAACTTGAAACCTGATAAAATCCGGGTATTTAATTCCCAAATTGTCAACCGATAATCCAGAAAATATCCGTGCAAATTTGGTAAAACCTCAGGAATTACTCAAAAAATCAAGAAAAAACTTTAAAATAAACTTTTTTGAGCAAAACTCATCAGCAGGTTTTAAGTCTTATTTAAGGTTCTCAAAAAACCTTTCATGATTATTTTTATAATACATTTCGTTTTGGACGCATAAATAAAACATGTTTATAGCAAATTTGTTTTAATTTTCAATTGATTTGGCATAAAAAGTGTAGAAATCTAGACAAAATTCGGACTTTTCCTATGAAATCCGGGCAACCGAGTCGGACCAGATAAAATTGGGCACTCAAGCAAGCTTAATATACCAGCAAAAAAACTTAGGTTTTTTTTCTTAATGAAATCCAGACAACCGGGTACTAAATATCCGGGCAAACCCGGATAACAACAGATTTTTAGGAGTTCCAGAGTTCGAAAGCTGTATGCCTGTTCCGAGCCAATGCGACAGTGCAAGTTTTGATGGATGACAAAACATGATAAAAAAAACAATGTTTCAGAAGTTACGGCGCACACAGGGGAAAATTATATAAAAAGGTGATCAAAATTGTTTAGGGGGAAGTTGTCTACTACCGGACACTTAAGGTTTTTAAGCAATAACTTCAAAAATAGATTTTTGTAAATATTGGTCCCTCTACTGATTTGAAGAGTATCAATATTATGATCACTTAATTATATTAGAAAAAAATAAATTTAGAAAATATTCATGTGGTAATAGAAATCATTTCATGTTAGTTTTCACTCATTTCCAAAAGTGTTGTTTATGGCCGGACACTACGAATCACTTCACCTAAGTTGTCATCAATTGCACAAAAACGTAGCAAAATGACTGAAATCACTTGCACAGGTCTTGTGAGTATGTGTTTTCCAATACTGAACGTTCTATGAAGCCAGTCATAAAAGTCTTTTTGACAAACCAGAATGAAACATTTGTTTCAAAAAAACTAGAGAAAAATTGTTTATAACCGGACAGCAAAATTTAAAATTTCCTAGAGGACCAAAATAGTTTCGTTATTGAATCCTTATCTTCTGTTAACCATTTGAGGGTGTTATAGAGATGAAAAAATGAAAGTTTCAAGTTGAAATCATCTAAAATTTTGAATATTTTCTTGTCCGGTCATAGACAACAATTTGGTGTCCAGTCATAGAAAAATCGCATTTTTTTAAATTTTCCTAATATTTCGTTTAAACTTCCATTTTGTTATATTATATTTACTGTAGTCGAAAGATAACCAATCAATGATGTCATTCATGTGCAGTTCAAATTTTACAAGCCGAAAAAACTGATCACAATACAAATGCAAAGTTTAGGCGATCCTCTCCATACTTCTAGTCAAAAGCTTTAGATGCCTATCATTGGTTTACCTTTTCAGATTGGCTTACCATATTTCTAACACCATATAAGGTTACTATTTAAATCTATGTTGTCCGGCCAAAGGCGATGTTCGGCCATAGACGATTTCCCCCTATACCAAAACGGAAAGCTTTCGGGACATTTTTAAACACTTGAGCAGTGAGATAGAAAAAATATTTTTTGTAATTTTCATTTTGGAGCAATTATGTCTTTGGCAAGTTTTTAGATTGTAGAATTTTTGCATAAGACGCCAATATCGCAGAAGTTAACCCAAAAAAATTGAAGGGGTAAAAAAAAATATTGTTTATTCAAAATTTTCAGTTTGTTGACGGTATCTTTTCTGGCCGAGCTTATTCAAGCAAACTATGTTTGAAAGAGTTTTGAATCACTCAAAATAAAATAGTTTTGAAGAACACGCTTAGTGAAAATATTCAAACTAAAACGAGATAAATTGGAAAAACTAAGAAAAAATAGCTGTTTTCGAACACCTGTATCTTCCTACTTCGGATGAGTTCGGTTCTTTTCTTGGTTACTTAAGAATCAGGCAGATTTCATCGGTATAAAAGCATGGAGTTTACAAAGTTAAATTGTTTACTTTGTACCTTTGTAAATGATTGAAGTTAGCTATTTTCAAGGAATCAAGAGGACGTTTCTGTGTAGCGGATAAGTGCGAGTGTCAATAAACATCGTCAGACACGGCTCTCTCGGCCGATGGACTTCGCAGAGCTTATCTCATCTCTCTCTCTCTCGCACTCTCGCCTCCTGCTGTACTTGGCTTTGTAGTTCACACAAAACCGGGAGGAGCAGCCAGTTCATGATGATGATGATGATGCTTGGGAAGAATGACCGTGTTGTTAAATTCCCGAAAAAAAAAATAAAAAAAAAAAAAGTTTATGATGAACCAAGTTGTTGTGTGCCCCGTCCAGAGAGTGTGTGTTAAGTTCATTTCCCACAATTTCTTTTTTTGAATTTTCAAAAAGCTAACCTAAAAACTAACTCGTTAAATATATTGTAATCTAAGCGACAAGAATGGTTGTAAAGATCGTCAATGGAGGCTTAAAAAACATCATACATGAGCGAGAGAAGGATATGGCTTAAGTTTTAACTAAATAAAAACGGCGGCTTTGACGAAGTATTATTGGGAAAACTAAATAATATCATAACTTAAAAAAGTTTTTGCCCATTGGAAATACCAAGAACAAAGTATAAAAGAATTAAAGAATACAGTATAAAAGAATAAAGTATAAAATGATCAATAATTAAGTTAGAATAAAAAGATCAAAAAATTTAGACAAAAATACAACTAAATTTAACAAACATTTCGTCAAGATTTAGGCAACATTAAAACAACAAACAAAAACCATTCAATTAGAAAAAAAAAATTCAAAAAAGATAACAGAAAAATTAAGACCGGAATGTGTTCAATCAATTCCAGACGAAATGTACATAAATTTTTATGTTAAACAAAAATTCAATAGTTTTAAACAGTTATTTGATTATTGATAAGTGTAATGTAAAAGAGTTATGGAAGACACAATTCTAATGGAATTAAATGAATGATAAAATTTAAAGAATAAAATATAAGTTATTTTAAATTCAGTCAAAATTTAAACCAACATAAAAAGATATCGGGATAATTTAAATATCGAATCATATAAAATTGTAAAAACGAGTTAGATTAAATAACAGGTTTAAAAAAATTAACTAGAGGAAAAAAAATGTTTTGTACCATTCTGGGAAATGTTCTAATCTATGAAAAAAATCCGGAAAATTGTTCATTCTTGGAAAAAAAATTTTGGTAAATGGTACATCCTGGGGAATAAGTTCATTCTGAGGTTTGATTTCGGGTATTTGTTATGAATGGTCAAACTAATCTGGGCAAAAAGTGTTCAAAAGGATCAAAACTTCGGCTGTGGTTGATTGGATTGAGATTGAGATCAAGGTTTCATCAGCGACACTTCTCCATTCTTTCTTAAGCGATTCAAAACTTGTGCTTGTTGGTTATGTGAATTTTACTTGTGATTTCCTGTTGAAAATGTTGAGGTGGTTTGAAACCTATTCTTGTTGCAAATGAAATGGCGGATTGAGACTTCTGATTGTTGAAAATATTGAAGTGGTTTGAGACTTCCGTTTGCTGAAAATGATCAAGTGAGTTGAGACTTCTGTCTGTTGAAAATTAAAAACGAGTACTTTTTTTTTTTTTGTAAAAGTGGATTGACACTTCTTCTTGTATTTCATGTTGAAGCGGATTGACACTTATTGTTGTTGAAAATGAGAAATGAGAACGCAAATTGAAGCTTGAACCTTTTGAAAACGAGAATGTGGATTGCGACTTTCGCAGGTTCAAAATGTAAAAGTTAATCGATTAATGTCAGTAGTTAATCGTAACCATTTTGCTCTGTGTAAAAGTGGTTTGAGACTTCTGTTTGTTGGAAATTAAAAAGCGGATTGAGACTTCTGCTTGATACTTATGCTGCAATAGATTGATTCTTATACTTGTTGATCATTATTTTACGTTGATTATGGAGAAGCGGATTGAGACTGCATGTTGAAAATAAAAAAGCGGATTGAGACTTCTGCTAGTTTAAAACGAAAAAGCGGATTAAGACTTCGTTTTTTTTTTTTTGAATATGTTAAAGCAAAGAGAGACTTCTGCCTGTTGGTTGATTTAAAGCGAATTGAGACATCTATGTGTTAAAATTTTTTAGTTGGATGCATAGCTCTGATTATTGATAATGTTGAAGTGGCTTCAGACTGTTTCTTATTCATGTCAAAGCGGATTGAGACTTCAGCAGGTATAAAATCCGAAAGCAAACTTTTGTTGTTTACTCCCATAAAATTAACTTATTTGATTGAGTTATAATATGCAGTTTTTCAATTTTCCAGTTCAAGTCCAAGTCCAAGTCCAAGTCCAAGTCCAAGTCCAAGTCCAAGTCCGAGATCAAGTGCCAATCTAATAAAGACGGTTCCAGAAATTATAAGTACACTTTCAAAACAAAATTTATTTATTTATTTGGCACACTGTATCATTATTTATGTTCACTCAACGCTTACTCTTATTTGATGAAAATCTTTAATCATTAGCCAGACTTCGCACTTTTCCTCGAACATGACTCATAAGCTTTTAAACAATTGCATTAGCCACCATTTTCACCACTTTTGGACAATCCTTTTTGAATTTTGCGATGTCATCAGCTGGTTTTATGTATTTTCTTAACTTTGCTTTGGTTAAAGCCCAAAAATTGGTCGTGCCTCGGGGCAATTTGACGGATTCAGGTTTTTCGGCAAAAACGCACGTTTTGGATTTTGTACCACCCTAGTGTGTCTTTTGGGTGAATACATGATGCCAAATCGGGCCATGACGGGCTATGACTGGTCCATCATGCTGCTTGATCATCGGCAATAGACTCTTCTGGAGGCATTCCTTGATATAGTTGTTGGTGTTCATTGTTTCCGATGTGACGTACGAGCTAGATATTTTGCCGCACTCGCAAATTGCCTGCCACCTGAATCACCTTCTTGCCAAATTTTTCGGTGAAAATGGCCTTCTCCGTTTCAGGAATATCCTTGTCCTTGCGTTCAGTGAAGTATTGTGGCCAAGGAAGGGTTTCATAGCCCAATTTCACATACGTTTCATCGTCCATGATAATGCTCCCAGAACTTATGCAAACTATTGAATCTTACACTTTTCGGGTTCTTGGTTTTACTGAAGCGGCTAGATTAGGGTTCTTTTAAGGTTTTTTTTTGATTCCGGTACGTCGCCCAAGTCGCTCTTTGGCACGCGTTAGACGTCGAGATCCCGATTTTTCTCGCCACATTCCGGACGGAAGCCGATGGTTTCTGTTTGTAGGCATCCCTAACCTTTTTGTCGATAGTAGGACTTACAGGACCAGATTTTCGACCACCTCTCGGTTCATCTTCTAATGTACAATGTTCACCAGATTTTTTAAAAGCTGTCCGTACCTCTGCAACGCTCACAACGCCTCTTCTTTGGCCAATTATCTCAATGAGATTCCACTCACAGTTCACCATTTTTGCATGATACTTTTCTCTTCTCCGGAGTAAGACCACTCATTTTGAAATGCAATCACAAATCAAATGTGTTTTTACTATGTTTTGAAATGTGTAAACAAAAGGACGCAGCCAGTAGAATTCGAAAAAAATACTCGATTCAAAATGACCGTTAACATTAGGTGTGCTTATAATTTCTGGAACAGTCTTTAGTGCTAGTTTTGTGTTTTGTATTGATTTCAACTGGTTTGGAGAATGACAAATAGAACTGTTCGAATTTGGTATCACAAAATATTCGGACGTGTTGCCAAAATCGAACGGGGTCTTTATAAATATAAATATAAGTGTTGAATATGAGTTTTTTTTGACATTTCAAATGTACACTTGTTTGAGTGTACGGATACGAAAAGAAAAATAACAAGATCGTTTAAAAGGTTGATTTTCCCTGAGGCCAGAATTACTTATGCCACCAGTAGATACTACAAATAAATAGGACCTTTCAAAGGCTGAAAGTCTCTTTAATAAAAACAAAAAAATAGTACTTTTCATTTGTGACCGCTACTGTGGGTTCCAATAATGAGCCCCCGCCAGGGGATATCGATTTTCCGACCCTAATCCACAATCATCACTAGAAAAAAGAAAAAAAAACTCTTCCAATCCGAGTATGTGCTACTGGTGCTAGAGTGTTTAGATTTGCAACTTTTCTCTTAACAGGCGGGCTTCCGGTAAAAATGGCCGACGGACGGCGATGACTAACAACTGGAAGCAGCCGTCTTGACTTCGGTGAACGGTCAACCCCTTTTACTTTTTTTTCTACCGTAAGGATGTGGCACCACACTATTAGGTGTATTAACTCATTGACTGAGCGAGTGAAAGATCCTTTCAGCAATGGCCAGGCCACTACTGTTTGGTCGACCGAGGGACATCCTGCGGTGATATTGATGGGCTGGCTGGGTTCGAACCGGAATTGGTTAGTATGTAATGGAGGCTTTCCGTGGTCGGTGCCACAATCAAAAAAATCAAGCTGAGGTAAACTTTACGTGTATTGGGCAACATTAGAAAACTCAAACCCCCCATTATCCCCGAAATAGCGTGTACTCACTCGTTTCACAAGGTTGCAACATGCTTCCTCCTCGGCCTGGACTTCCGATGTCTCTCGCCTCTGATGCGGCGACGAAACTTGCTGTGGATGCTGCACCCGATGATCGCCTGCTGTGGCGGTCAGAGGCCCTTTGCTTCGGCGGTGGCTTCCAGCTGTAACGCCGCGGATGCGGCGAGGAACTTTGGCGGCTGCTGCACCCGATAATCGCCTTGCTGCGGCGGTCAAAGGATCCTTGCTTCGGCTGTGGTCACGCCACAGGTGCGGCGAGGAACTTCGGCGGCTGCTGCGCCCGATGATCGCCTGCGGCGGCGGTCAGAGGCTTTTTGCTTCGGCGGTGGTCACGCCACAGATGCGGCGAGGAATCTCGGCGGCTGCTGCGCCCGATGATCGCCTGCGGCGGCGGTCAGAGGCTTCTTGCTTCGGCGGTGGCCACGCCACAGATGCGGCGAGGAATCTCGACGGCTGCTGCGCCCGATGATCGCCTGCGGCGGCGGTCAGAGACTTTTGCTTCGGCTGCGGTCACGCCACAGGTGCGGCGAGGAACTTCGGCGGCTGCTGCGCCCGATGATCGCCTGCTGTGGCGGTCAGAGACTTTTGCTTCGGCTGCGGTCACGCCACAGGTGCGGCGAGGAACTTCGGCGGCTGCTGCGCCCGATGATCGCCTGCTGCGGCGGTCAGAGACTTTTGCTTCGGCTGCGGTCACGCCACAGGTGCGGCGAGGAACTTCGGCGGCTGCTGCGCCCGATGATCGCCTGCTGCGGCGGTCAGAGGACCCTTGCTTCGGCGGCGATTCCCGGAGGTTACGCCACGGATGCGGCAAGGAGCTTCGGTGGCTGCTTCGGCGGTCAGAGGCCCTTTTCTTCAGCGGCGATTCCCGGAGGTTACGCCACGGATGCGGCAAGGAGCTTCGGTGGCTGCTTCGGCGGTCAGAGGCCCTTTTCTTCGGCAGTGGCTTTCGGCTGTAGCGCCTCAGATGCGGCGAGGAGCTTCCTAGAAGGAAATTGGGGAAAAAAGGGCCGCCTTTTGCGACCCTTTTGGAAAGGAAAGCTTTTTTCCTCCACACCCGACTTCCTTGCGAATAGATTTCTCGGCGCTGGGTACCCTTGGCTTTCCTTTTGTTTCGCCTGACTCGGTGCACGTCGGTAAAATGCACTCTCGGTAAATGGCACTCTCTCTTCGTGTGTGCTACCTCCGGATGTGCTGGGAACGGCTCTGGCACAGCTTTTCTTGGCACCACAATCCGGAATCACGCGCACTACCACGCTATAAATGTGGCGACCGACCGTCTCGTTTTTTCACCGGAAACTGACTTGACGTTTCGGCGGTTCTGCACGCTCCGTATTTTTTACACATTTTTCTGCACGCTCCGTTTTGCTAATTTATTTTCTGCACGCTCAGTATTCTTCATGTGTTTTTGCGTTTATACCTTGTACACGCTAACGCTGCTTAATATGGGGTTGGGTTTTTGGATGAGTTATTGTTGCCAAACGCTTAAAACGTATCAATTTGAGACTGATGAAATAGTGATAAATTTAAATGCAACACAACATTGCTGCTTTGGTAGAATTTTTCATGGATCGCGATGAGGATCCATGAAAAATTCATAATCACGCCACTAGGAGTTCGAAGGAGATATTGAAAATCGACGGCTGTGTCGAGAAAACCTCGCACTTGTATTCACCCTGCAGTGGTGAGTTTCTTCAAAACTAAAGACGAATCAGTAAACTAGATCTCTACGCCAACGAGTCTTGGCAAAATCTATAACAAAATCAAAGCCAACGAGTTATGGCAAATGTGTCGATAATTACCAGTATATCTGGCAGAAAGAAACTCCTTCGAATCCTTAAAACAATCCACTTAATAACATCCACCTCAGCAGCATACAAAAATCCAAAATCAAATGGTTATTGATAGAGATAATAACCTAGATCTTACAAATAGAACTTAACAAACGAAATTTAGGTGGGAACTTAACTGGTTTATACTAAGAGCAACAGAAGTCTAAGGAAAAGAGGGATTTAATCCTCTTAATTACCAAGGGCCCGGAATAGAGGTTATACCGCGCCTCCAGATCGCGTTCCTTTTGATGTTTCCTTGGCAACCCCCTTGACAACTGTGCATGATCCATTATGTATCATTCTATGAGGTTGATGATTTGTGGTCAAGTCTGAATCGGACAGTTGAACTGTCGACACCATTTCAGGCGAGGGTAGTTTGTGGTTCCGCTGCGCGTATTTTGGGGTGTGGACCGTGGTAGATGGTGTTCTCATAGCTTGTGGTCTTGACAAAGTTGGTAGATAGCTTTTGATAATTTCGTCTAGATCGGGAAGTCGTAATCGGAAGTTGACATGGTTGGTTGAAGATGTTCTTGATCGGGAAGTCTTAATCGGGAGTTGACATGGCTGGTTGAAGATAGTCTTGATCGGGAAGTCTTAATCGGGAGTTGTCATGGTTGATTGAAGATGGTCTTGATCTGGTAGTCATGATCGGGTAGTCTTTATCGGGTAGTCTTTATCGGGTAGTCTTAATCGGGAGGTCTTAATCGGGTAGTCTTAATCGGGAGGTCCTTGTGGATGTACTTGTTCGGTTTTCTTATTTCTGGGAAGCCTGGTCAGCTATGGTCCTCCGGACTAGGAGAAAGTCAGCAGGAATCTTGCAACCTCTTTCAAGCTACCCTGGGCGTTGTCCTGATTCGTCCTGTTGATACTGTGCTGAATAAGCAGGGTTCGTGTTAGCGGGACAAAATCGGATATTGCTGCTGCTGCGAATGAGCTCCCTCAGACGGGCCCTTCTTCCGGAGTCGTCGAGCAAAGCAGATGGTTGTGGTGCTGACGATGAACGTGTTTTTCGCATCGGCGATGC
Organism: Uranotaenia lowii; assembly: GCF_029784155.1. NCBI lineage: Eukaryota > Metazoa > Arthropoda > Insecta > Diptera > Culicidae > Uranotaenia > Uranotaenia lowii. The sequence goes on along the minus strand of NC_073693.1, from coordinate 107,660,686 downwards.
TTTTGTTGGCAACCTTGGGTAGCGGACATAGCTAGACTTGTTACTGTACTCACGAGGAGGTAGATAAGAGATATTGCTCACTGCGTTTTCCAGATGCACGATTTTTCCCGATCGGCCTAACGGTATTTCCTGCGCTGTTGCGCTTGGTTGACAGGCTTTGGCTGTGGTCATAGCTGAAGGGTTTTTGTATTGATTCGGAGATTTTTGAGGTTGGTGGATGATCTCCTGTTTGTGGTAGTAACGACTGGCGTGTTTTGACCTCGTTAGGCTCTTGTTGACTACCTTGGGTAGCGGTCATAGCTGGATTATGGGCGTGTGGCTTTTGACAGTTAGCGAGAGAGAGTCGATATGGTAGTAGCGGCCGTCATGATGTCTACTCCTCACAACTTCTTCGCTTAACTGTATTCTATGGTGCTGAATCCTCTTCTTGATGTCCTGACAATCCTTTCAATTGCAGCGACGTGGTGTTTGGAGCTGCTGTACTTGACTTTCCGAACATTCCAATATCCCGAACCTGGATGGGTTCTCTGCGATGGTGTGTAGCGCCTGGCTACGGTGGCTCACCAGTACTACTATCCCCAGCGCTGCTACGCTGCTTCAGATGACAGGATTGCATTCTGGACAATGAGTGGCGGCAATCCCACGCAAGGTTGCCAGCCCTCTCCAAATTCTGACGAACTACCTGGCAGAGTTCTCAGAGTCCATTCAGCCGACGCTGGTCCCGCGCAAGGCCGTTGTCTCCTTCATACACGCCTGCTTAGTTGTGTTCGTCGGTGTCCTAGCGACGAATTTGCATCAGCTGTGCTCCATCGAGTTGTTCGAATAGAAGAGTTCTGCATAATTTATTCCGAGTTGTTGGGGGCGAGGTTTCAAAGATGATGTTGGTCCTTCAGCCTTCTCCATTTCGTGTTTTGTGCTCCGAGTGAGCTTGTGGTCAGCGTTGTTGCTTACATAGCTTGAATATTAGTCTGGTTTGATGTCCTTCACATGGTAGCGCCCTCGCTTTCCGGTGAGGACATCCTCCAGAGTGTAAAGATTGGCTCCCAGCTTTTCTTTAACGATAGCCGGAATGAATTTGGGGTCCAGTTTCTTGTTGATGTGGTCCGCCTTCGAAGAAAGAACAAACGAGCGGCGCCATACTAGTTCGCCCGGTTGAAAGGACACAGTACGTTTCTGTAGATCGTAGCGCTTCTTTGCCTTCTCGTGGGTCTTCTTGATCCGCTGTTGGATGAATTTGTGAATCCTGTTGATCGTGGATAACCGCATCTCCTGCGCGACCTTTGGATCGTCTGACACGTTTAAGTCCTGCAGAGTGTAGAGGTCCGTGTGCAACAGAAGTTCCCTTCCGAAGTTGGCGAAGTGCGGGCTGACTCCGGTTGATTCGTGCTTCGCACTGTTGATGGCTGCGGTGATGGCGGCCAGGTTCTTGTCCCACTCTCGATGATCTTCTTCCAACAACGATCGAACACAAGTGATTAGAACTCTGTTCACTCGCTCGGCGTTGTTGACCTGTGGTGCGTAAAAAGCGGTCTTCATGTGGATGATGTTGTGACGGCTTAGCAGCGCTCGAAACACCTGCGACTCGAACTGCTTGCCGTTATCTGATAAAATAATCCTTGGTCTGGAGAACTTGAGGAACACCTTTTCTTCCAAAAACTCGACCATCTTGCTCGAATCAGCGGCTCGCATCGGGTGAGCGATGACGTATTTCGTGATCCAGTCGACAATTACTAGCAGCACAGTGTTGCCTTTCTTGGATCTGGTTAATGGTCCGACGAAATCGATAGAAATTAGCTCCCACGGGACCTTCGCTGGCTTGAGCTTCCCCATCTGCGGCATCATTCTTATATTGGGCGCTTTACTAGCCTTGCACGTACTGCATGCTTTGACGTAACGGGCGACGTTGTCCTGCATCTTCGGCCAGTAATAGTGCTGCTGTAGTTTGTGCCACGTCTTCTGGAAGCCTAGATGCGCTGCTGATGGTGCGTCGTGGTATCGCCGAATGAGTTCTGCTCGGTGGTTTTCCGGAACTACTTTCTTCCATCGATGCGTGATTAAACCAGCCTCATCCTTACAATGACAATTTTTGTAGAGCTCGTTGTTCGCGATACGGAAATCGGGATATTTGTCGCCTTTCCTTTCCACCTGCTTGACGATGTTCTTGTACCATGGATCATTTTCCTCGGAAATCGAAAACACTAGCGAACAGACTACTCTGGATAGCGCATCTGGTACGGTGTTGCAGCTGCCCTTCCGGTACCTGATTTCGAAGTCGAACGCGTTGAGTCTCAAAAGCCATCTGCTCATCAAGGCTGTGGGGTTCTTTAAAGTTTTCAGGTAGCTGAGGGCGGAATGGTTACAATAGACGACGAAGCGTACCCCTTCTATATACCCACGAAACTTTTCTATAGCACGAATAACTGCTAAGCACTCCTTTTCTGTAACTGTGTATTTTCGCTCCGACGAAGATAGCTTCTGGGAAAAATAACTGATCGGGTGTTCTTCTCCCTCGATGTCCTGCGTCAATACAGCACCAATCGCGACATCGCTAGCGTCGCATGCTATTGAGAACGGTTTTGTATAGTCCGGCATCGCAAGTACTGGCGCGGTGACTAGAGCTGACTTGAGTTTGAGAAAAGCTTCTTCTGCTGCTGTTGTCCATCGAAATTTGATCTTGGCTTTCGTGAGTTCCGTGATTGGTGCAGCAATTCGTGAAAACTCCGGAATGAAGCGTCGATACCATCCGCATAAGCCTAGGAATCTTTGAACCTCCTTTCGTGTATTTGGAACTGGAAATTTGACGATGCTCTCCACCTTTTCCTCGTCGACCCTCCATCCTCCTTCACTGAGAACGTAGCCCAAATATTTTATGCGTTGGCGACAGAACTTGGATTTTTCCGGAGAAATGGTGAGATTCGCCTGACGTAGTCTGGTTGCCACTTCCTGAAGAACTGCTACGTGTTCGTCAAACGTTTTGGAGCAGATAATAATGTCGTCCAAATAATGAAAGACGAATGGCTCCATGTCCGCGAAAAGATGTGTCATTAGTCTTGCGAGTCCTTGACTTGCCGTACAGATGCCAAAAGGAACAACCTTAAATTGGTAGTGACCACGGGATGGTACCGTGAATGCTGTTAAGGGTCGTGACTTTTGTTGGAGCGGCATTTGCCAGAAGGCATCCTTCAAGTCAATTGAAGATATGTACGAGCATCCTCCGAGGTTATTGATGATTGCGGAGATCTGCGGTATCGGATAACCTTCGTTCACCATGATTGAGTTCAGGTGTCTTGCGTCTAAACATACCCGGTATCTGCCATCTTTCTTCTTCACCGCTACCAGTGGATTGTTCCACGGTGAGAACACTGCTTCTTCGATCACGTCTAGGGATAGCATTCGGTCGACTTCTTTATTAACTTCCGCTAGGACGTACTGCGACATTGGGTAGTACCGTTGTTTCCTTGGTGGCGCATTCCCGACGTCGATTTGATGTTCGTAGATCTGCGTCCTACCTAGTTTACCATCTTCTGCCTTCGGAAATATGTGTACCACTTGGTCTAGTCGCTTTTGCTGTTCTGGTGAAAGCGCCTTCATAGGTTCTGCATCTTGTTCAATTTCACTGCTCATTATCAAGAAGCACACTGCCTTGACGCCAAACGTTTGCCAGAAGTTCATGCCCATGATAGCGCAATCTGGCAGGCTAGGTACGAGTAGAACCGGCAAAATTTCGCTTCGGTTGTTGTACGATATTGGCAGACGTGTGAAGTGATTGATCTGGTGTGGCGTTCCGTCCGCTGTCTTGATCCCACCGCTCAGTGCTTCTTTTCGTAGTCCAAGCTCTTCTACAATCTGTGCTTTACTGCCACCTAACAAAGAACAGTTTGCACCACTGTCCAACAAAGCTGTAACTTTCTTTCCAAGAACGTCCAAAACGGCGTGTGGACGATTGTCATGTCCGGGATTGATAATGATAGAGTTGATGTCTAGTAAGTCGGGAGGTATTGAAGGTTGATAGCTGTGTTGCGAAGAATCTGGCCCTCCATCTACCACCTCCTCGCTGCGGCGTTTTCCGCTTCGCTGTTACAAACAAGACAGCTGCGTAACGTGTAACCTTTTCGACCGCATCTGTAGCAAAAGAGAATTGCCTGTGCCTTCGTGCAATCCGGAAACCTATGCCCCTCCTCATCGCAGTTCCAGCAAAGCGCTGGGCGGTACGCTGTATGCTGAACAGGATCTAGATCGTACATGTTGCTGCCTGCTTGCTGAAGCTGCTGGTTCTGGAGCTGTGGTTGATAATGCTGTTGGAATTGCCGTTGAGGCTGCTGTTGTTGAAGCTGCTGCTGTTGAGGCTGCTGCTGTTGTTGAAGCTGCTGCCGCGGCGCCCATTTAGCTTGCTGTTGCAACTGATGTTGTATTCGATAGTTCTCCGCTTGACTGCCTTGCCGATTCACCAAATTGTTCTGACCTGCCGAAGTTGTAGGCAGTTGCTGACGCTGTTCCGGTCGTTGTTGAGAGTGTTGCTGCTGTGGTCCTGTATTGAAACGATTCGATCTGCGCTCCAGTTGAAGCTTCATGGCCCAAACTTGCTCGTACAGCTGGTTGAAGTCCCCTTGCAAACCGTTTGCATCTTCTGGATCCACTGGATCTGCTTCAGTTTGAATAGCTGACGTTGAAGCCGCACCTTGCTGGGCCTCGTTCTCCACCGCATGTACTCTGTTGAGGCGTGGCTGTTGTATTGGAAGCCGATGCGATGGTGCTGAGTATGATGTGGCTCCATACAACTGCTCGTCCGCCTCCACTGCTTGCAATCTCCCGAAACGCTGCTGCTGGTGTTGCTGAGACCGACTTGTTGTTGCTGGTGTTGCGAAGTTCGGTTCTAGTAAGTGGTTGTGCGGAATTGGAATTCTGCGCTGCTGGTTCAGCAATAGCCTTGTTTCGTCGAAGTTGCTGCAGACGTTGACCAGGTCCATTAGTGTCTTTGGCTGAGCGGCCGTTACTATTGTTGCATAGTCCATGTTCATATTTTTCTTGACTATGAACAACTTCTCCTCTTCCGTAAGTGGTGGATCGATGAAGCGGAATAGTGTAGAGATGTCACGGAAAAACTTATCGAACGTTTCGCCCCACGTTGGGCGCCATTTGTAATGGAGGCTTTCCGTGGTCGGTGCCACAATCAAAAAAATCAAGCTGAGGTAAACTTTACGTGTATTGGGCAACATTAGAAAACTCAAACCCCCCATTATCCCCGAAATAGCGTGTACTCACTCGTTTCACAAGGTTGCAACATGCTTCCTCCTCGGCCTGGACTTCCGATGTCTCTCGCCTCTGATGCGGCGACGAAACTTGCTGTGGATGCTGCACCCGATGATCGCCTGCTGTGGCGGTCAGAGGCCCTTTGCTTCGGCGGTGGCTTCCAGCTGTAACGCCGCGGATGCGGCGAGGAACTTTGGCGGCTGCTGCACCCGATAATCGCCTTGCTGCGGCGGTCAAAGGATCCTTGCTTCGGCTGTGGTCACGCCACAGGTGCGGCGAGGAACTTCGGCGGCTGCTGCGCCCGATGATCGCCTGCGGCGGCGGTCAGAGGCTTTTTGCTTCGGCGGTGGTCACGCCACAGATGCGGCGAGGAATCTCGGCGGCTGCTGCGCCCGATGATCGCCTGCGGCGGCGGTCAGAGGCTTCTTGCTTCGGCGGTGGCCACGCCACAGATGCGGCGAGGAATCTCGACGGCTGCTGCGCCCGATGATCGCCTGCGGCGGCGGTCAGAGACTTTTGCTTCGGCTGCGGTCACGCCACAGGTGCGGCGAGGAACTTCGGCGGCTGCTGCGCCCGATGATCGCCTGCTGTGGCGGTCAGAGACTTTTGCTTCGGCTGCGGTCACGCCACAGGTGCGGCGAGGAACTTCGGCGGCTGCTGCGCCCGATGATCGCCTGCTGCGGCGGTCAGAGACTTTTGCTTCGGCTGCGGTCACGCCACAGGTGCGGCGAGGAACTTCGGCGGCTGCTGCGCCCGATGATCGCCTGCTGCGGCGGTCAGAGGACCCTTGCTTCGGCGGCGATTCCCGGAGGTTACGCCACGGATGCGGCAAGGAGCTTCGGTGGCTGCTTCGGCGGTCAGAGGCCCTTTTCTTCAGCGGCGATTCCCGGAGGTTACGCCACGGATGCGGCAAGGAGCTTCGGTGGCTGCTTCGGCGGTCAGAGGCCCTTTTCTTCGGCAGTGGCTTTCGGCTGTAGCGCCTCAGATGCGGCGAGGAGCTTCCTAGAAGGAAATTGGGGAAAAAAGGGCCGCCTTTTGCGACCCTTTTGGAAAGGAAAGCTTTTTTCCTCCACACCCGACTTCCTTGCGAATAGATTTCTCGGCGCTGGGTACCCTTGGCTTTCCTTTTGTTTCGCCTGACTCGGTGCACGTCGGTAAAATGCACTCTCGGTAAATGGCACTCTCTCTTCGTGTGTGCTACCTCCGGATGTGCTGGGAACGGCTCTGGCACAGCTTTTCTTGGCACCACAATCCGGAATCACGCGCACTACCACGCTATAAATGTGGCGACCGACCGTCTCGTTTTTTCACCGGAAACTGACTTGACGTTTCGGCGGTTCTGCACGCTCCGTATTTTTTACACATTTTTCTGCACGCTCCGTTTTGCTAATTTATTTTCTGCACGCTCAGTATTCTTCATGTGTTTTTGCGTTTATACCTTGTACACGCTAACGCTGCTTAATATGGGGTTGGGTTTTTGGATGAGTTATTGTTGCCAAACGCTTAAAACGTATCAATTTGAGACTGATGAAATAGTGATAAATTTAAATGCAACAAGTAGTGCGGAATAAATTGAGCATCCCATAGAGTGTTGGGTGCTGACTTCTCGAGAGCATTGCTTCCAGTCAATCCTAAAGATACTTATGACCTGTGACCCAGTTGGAAAGCTCTGGATGTCGCTATCGCTTAAGGAGACGGTCGACAAGCAGACGCAATGATTTAGTGATTTCGGTTTGCCGTTGAAACACTTCGTTGTTTTATGGATCTAATCCTTCTGCAACATTTCAAACTTTAAAAGATGTATTTAAAAATTTATAAGAAAGTAAACTCTTTTACTTTTCTTAGGCTACTCAGACATCCGATTTTGACGGTCGCCATGGACGTTTTTCTTGATTACAACAAAATTTTAAAAAAATCAAAAAAACTTTTTGTTTGCATAATAATGAGCTTATTTTTGACGGTCGCCATGTGAAAAGATTACCTTTCACCTCCAATTCCCGATTGGAGTCAAATTACAATCATGAGCTATTTTAAATTGAAAAAAAAAAATGAATCACATTTTTTTTTTGAATATTTTTTAGGAAAAATGCACTTACAAAACTCGCTCCAAACTATGATGATTTGAGTTTATCGGCTGCTTAGCCGAACTCCATTGAGTATCCTTCCTTGAAGTTGCTCATCGCTGTTTACGACCGTCCGCAAAACGTTACGCTCATATTTACCGATTACCCATTCACCCGCAAAGCACAAGCGTATGTCATCGTGGAAAACCGGAACCGTTGTTATGTATGTTAGTAGTTATGGACTCGAGTGTCGCTGCACCGTGCCCGATATCGGTTTCGCGTGTTGGAGTTGCAGGTTTTTTTTTCCCAAATTCCCCTTGCTCTTGCATTTACGCTACAACTTCTACAACTTTCATTGACAGCACAAACAACTTGGCAAAGGGTGGCCACAAATGGACGTTGGATGAAGGGGTGGTGTTGATGAAGATTAATGGGCACTAGTGCTGCCATTGCTTTTTGCTCAGCTTTCTAGTAATGTTTTCAGAAGATATTTTTTCCGTTTTTGGTCCTGTTCATGTAATCAATATTGTTGTTGCTGCTGCCCTCTGTCTGTAACTGCTGCTGGATTCCCGCCAGTAGTTGTTCATTGCGGTTGAACTTTTCGCACCATACATAAATATAAATGGCGAGCTTCAGGAGGTAACATGGTTGCGATTCATCAAAAAAGCAAAAAAAAAACAGATTCCGAACGAAAGTAGTTTTACTTAGTTGCCCTCCTTTCGATTTTAATGGTTATAATTCACGGGAACGAGAAGATTTAATGTTCCCCCATTTTCGGGAAACCCGCGTATTTATGCTTGTATGGAAGTGCTTCTAGAGAAAAACCGAAAAAAGGACAGCTTTTTCCAAAGTATCATTTATCAACCGACTTTGGTGGTGCAACGATCTTATTTTTGCTTTTAGCTTGTCTATGTGCTTCTTTTCCGCCCTCTACCATCTGTTGAGAGACCCTCATGGCTAATGGATAAATAATGTTCTGGATGGCTTGCAGTGCAAATGCTCAGTAATGACATTCAATTGCAGTCAACTTTTGGCGTTCGGTTCCTTACGATTCCCTGCAAAAAAAAGCTTTTAAGCTTACGCAAATGAATTTGAATTTATGTTTGACATTGATCGAATGTTCCGGCTAATGGTGAGTTTTGAATGAAAAAAAGAAATCAAAAGCGCTTACGAAAAGTCACTGTTACCTTGGAATAAAATGATCCACGTTATCTTTCATGGCTTGAAAAAAAATGTACCCCAGTATGTTCCTTTTCATTCTGTACCGCATGAATTAAGAAATCGTTAAACTTTTTTGTCGTGGAAATTATAATATTTTCTTCAAGCTTAGAAAAATATGCCAAAAATAATTATAAATAATATATAATTGTACAAAATTTATAGTTTCAGAAACCTCGAGATGAAACTCAAATTTGTTTTTCAGACATTATTCACATCAAACACAGTTTTCCGTTATTCAAAGTCTACAGAAAAGCATGCTTCTTAAAAAAAACTGTAGATCAGCTACGAAAAGCTCGAAAAAATTTCACTTAGTGTCCAAGAAACCTGAAGTAAGAAGATACAGGTTACTCTTAATTTTTTTTTATATTTTTTAAGATCATGACCCCAAAAAATGTAAAAAAGTGGTATAAATATAAATTTATTACGAAAAATTCTTTCAGTTTAGTGCAAAAAAAATCTAAAAAAAAAAATCAAATTAACAAATAGTTTGAAAAACAGTTTATTTTGAAAACTCGTCAAACATTCTGAGTTTTGTATTTTGACAATTTAATATTGCTAAAATGTTCCAAATTACTTTAACTTTTTAATCCTCTTTTCAAAATTGATCTGGTATAACTTAATCAATTTTGAAGGTTCATTGATTGAAAAGTACGGTTTTACACCGTTTTTTTTTTTCATTCTTTGCGGTCATGATCTAGAAAAAATAATAAAGGCAACGTCAGCTTCTAGATTCAGCTTTCTCGAACACTAGGTAAGTGAAACTTTTTTTGAGCATTCCGTAGCTGATCTGTAATCTTTATTTCCAAAGCATGTTTTTCTGATTTTTTCTCAGACTTTGAATAACGGAAAACTTAAGTGTTGTAGGTTAAAAAGGCTTGAAAAACATTTTTATTTCATATTGCTCAACGACAATTTGAGGTAGCTTTTTAGACGTCGTGAGCTCCGAAACTTGAATATCAGGTTTGGTAAAATTGTTACAAAAAAATTGTAGCCTGTGACCTTTGATTCAAGTTCTTCTTTCTTCTACTGCGACTGGTTGTTTTTATAAACATAGAGGTACTAGGGTGTAAAATTTGATTTACTATTTTAAGTATAACAAATTGTTGAAAACGTTCAGTAAAAAGGAATTTTTGCTCAATTTTATCTTAAGATCTTAAGATTATTTTTTAGCCATACTTGTAAGTAGAAAAATAGAAAATACAACTCATAATCAAAAAGTTTTAGCAAGAATTCCATGCTTTTTTATTTGGTACTAGCTGACCCGTTGTGCTTTGCTACACCTTCCGAAAATAAATGTAATTTGTAAAAATTTATTGAAATTTAGATTTAAGAGAGCATTTTTTTTTAAATCAAACCTCATCATACTTCAGAACCAACAACTTTGAAATGAGAGCTGCAGCTGCAGTTCTGAATTGCACTTCAAAGATTATGTATATTTTTTACTGAAACTTGATCTCTAAACTCGATTTTTAAAATCTGAAATTTGTACTCTGTACCCAATAAAACCTTTTTAAATATGGTCCCTTTTTTTGAAAAGCTCTTTATCCTAAATTTACATGGGAGCTCCCCCATCTTTTCCAATACTGTCCCCCACTGTTTGAAGAAGGTAGGCAAATTTAACCGGCTCGAGTTTAAATAAATTACTAATTGAAAGAAAAAGATTCGCATATTGGAATTTATTGCAAATTGTACTTCATGGTAGTAGAATTTTTAAAACCGATGAATAACGTGAATCGAGGCAATTTTTTGAGTAGATTCTTAATATTCTGTATTATGAGAACTTCCAGCTCCTGATAAGCTTTAGGTGGGGTATTTTTTGGAGTTGAAAAAATAAGCTATAGAAATAAGAAAAAAAAACGATGAAAAGGATTTTTAAAAGCCATTTTCAAACAGCTTTTTTCACCATCCTCGCCTACGAAGCAGTTTGAATATCTATCCTTTTTGCGCCAAAATTATGCTAAAAAAATGTTTCGCCATATTCCAAACTCGTGGACATGAGACATTATAGCTTGAAGTTTTCCCAAACAGCACTTATCATGGTAGTGAAAAAATATTAAATAAGTTTTGTATTAAATACAGTGCAAATTTCTTTTTTTTTTAAATAAAATTACTACGGCAAAAAAATTATAAATATTTAAAAAAAATATCAGTTCGACGTTTGCCCTTGCCCCACTGTGTAAGTTGACAGGAGGGAATATACACTTTAAGGGTATACTAAAAATTTCTCATAAAAATTTTGCGTCCAGTTGAAAATCAGATCTAAAGTGTCACTTTTCAAAAACGAAGCGGATCAAAAGTCTCTTTTATGCAGCCATGTAACACAAAAACACTTTTCATGTTAAGTACGTACTTGAATCGGTATGTAAGCAAAAAGTATGATGGTTTTTTCAGAATTATTTAAAATAAAAAGCTCCCATTTTCATTTCTAAATTCGTTTCAGTTGTGTATTTGGGCCGAAGTAACAATTTCTAGAAGAAAACATAATTTTTAATTTTTTTTAACAGAAAAAGTTGAACGTTTGAACATGTGCTAATGTTCCTTGAATGAAAAGTCGAATGCTACCTACATTAACACGAACTAAATACGGAAGTATTTTTGCAAATCTTTCAATTGGTTTCGATTCGATTGATAAAATACCAATCCGTGTCACATCTAGGCGTCATTTATTACCACGTGCAATAAGGCAAGAAAAAAACACATCTAGGTTGCATATCGCCTCCACGTGCATAAGAAACATAGGTACTTGGTTGAGAAAAAGGCGCCCGATTGTTAAATTTTTCCAGCGATCAATGAACAGTATGCTTCGGTTACTATCCACTTGCGACGACGTTTAGAGACGACCATAGAGACGAAAAACAAACCCCTTAAATAAAAGAAAAATGAATACCATGACTTTTCAATTTCAGAATGTCAATCTGGGTCTCATCTAGGCGTCATAACCATGTGCTCTACAAAAGAGCTAGGAATCAAGTAGAAAAAAAATCACATCAAGGCTTCATATTGCCACCCCTTGCATTGAAAATATTCTTGGTTGAGAAATACGCGCCAAAATATTCCCACTGATCAGTATGCTATGCATTGGTTACTATCCTTTTGCGCCGTTTGCTTGCGACGCCTCGACCATAGAGACGAAAAACAAACCGCCCAAAGGAAGAAAAAATCTCGAGAAAATGGATGTCATGACTTTAATTTGCTTCGAGAAACTACAAATTTTGTATGGAAGCCCTCCCTCCCTTAAGTCGGATGGAGTTTTGACTATTACAGAAACCATCCCCGGCCTCAAAAACCCTCAGATGCCAATTTTGACGATGATCGGTTCAGTAGTTTCCGAGTCTATAGGGAACAGACAGACAGACAAACATTCATTTTTATATATATAGATCTGTACGAGTTTTACCGTACATTTTAGCGTACTGAACTCGAATCTTTTATCCAATTTTGTCTATCAATCCTAGTTTTGGTAGTATTACGTTTAGATCTTTTTTAGATGTATCAGATTATAGTTAAATTAATCTTTATTAACAGATGAAACAGCACATATCTATAAAAAACTATAATTGATTCTAATCTCTTCATTAATTTCAATCAATCAAGAATTCCGAATTCACCTACTTTTCCTAGTTTCAGAGCAACAACGCTTTAAAACTGCTTCGAATCGATACATCTCTAATAACAACTACTCCTTGCATCACAGAAAAATTAATTCGAGTTTGTAATATTGAAAATTGTACTTTTCTTCCGATTATAGTGGGCACGAACTCACGGACATCGGCTCAGGAAGCAACTGATTTGCCAACTGAGCTATATCACAAGCTCGAAAATTATAATTCATTTAAAAACTTTGCTCAAGACTTTAAACTGAAGCGTAAGTCAGCTTTAGATCCAAGATGTATGAAAATTCCCATAAAAATCCGAAAAAAAACCCTTTTTTTGCAGAATTTAAAAAATTAAGAACATGTAAACTTTTTTCTCAGAATTGAAAAATTCTCGCAGTGTTGGGGAAAGTTAACCATTGAGTTAAAATCATTATTTTCAAAATCTTTGTAAAGAATTAAATTTTTGCGTAAAAAGTGTACAAATTTCTTTGATGAATTTTTTACTTTATTCAAAAGTAAGCTCGTAAAAATAAGTCCCAAATTAGTCGAACTTAACTCCTAAATTCTTTGCACTACTAAAAAACCTAATTTTTTTGTCTTGTATAGTGAATTTTATCTTGATTATGAATTCTGAATCTTTTTAACCGTCTGTGTTGTTTTGAGTCAAATGTTGACCTCAGCTTTAAATATTATATTAAGAAAATGATTCTAATGTATTATGTAGAATTTCTATTTTTGTACTCTTTAACTCTCTTTTATACTTTTAATCTCTTAAGCTTTACTGTTTTTTTAAAGATTTGGTCAAATCTAGACTTTCAGTAAAGGTTCAATAATTCAACTATAAATTTTTAATGGGAAACTCAGAACCAGCTTCAAAGACTTTAATTCTCAATTCAAATTCAAGCTTTTTTGATTTTTTGATCTTTCAATCTTCAATCAATCTTCAATGTTATTGTTTTTTTAAAATATTCTATAAAAGCTTTCCTCAATATCCATCCAAAATTGCTACAAAACTCCAAAACTGCTCACCGAGATTTTTTTTTCATGCATGCCATTAAACAAAAATAAAATTGTTGCAAACAAATACTTAATAAATAACCTTTATTTGAAAAATATTTATTTTTTGTCTTAACATTTGTACATCATCCTTGCTTAATGAAAGAAGTCATACATTCAATACGGGTTTTTTTTATAATGAAAGCAAGCAAATTCGAAGGATGATTCATGATTGAATGATCTTCATGAGGATCTTTAAAAAAAATGTCGAACAAATTAATTGAAAACTGCTTTGGTTATCATAAAGTTTTTAAAATGTTGATTTTTTTTTTCTCGAAACCATTCTTTTTCATGAAAAGGAATGTCTATAACTTGATGTACACAGAATATCAAACTTGTAAGGCTGATTTTGAACATAAAGTAATAATAAAAGGTCCAGTAATAAGGTGTATTTTTTACCTAGAATCAAAAAACTATATTCTATTTGAGTTAATCAAGGAAAGAGAACAAACCTTTCCTTTATACAGTGGGTTCAAAGTAAAAATAGCAGCGCCACCAAGTCCTTGCTCACATACTTTTAACTTGTGTTAGTTCAATGCCGAAAAAAATTACCCGGTTGTGTATTTTGGAAAAAGAAGAATGTCATTTAAAGATTTTTTGAATAATTTAAAAAAAAAATCATTTTTAGCTGTTTGAAATAATAGCAGCGCAGCATCAAAACTCCATTAAAATAATGATAGAATATTTTTTAAATACTGTTTTATATCTTCAATTAACAAAATTGTAAGTGGTTGAATTGAGCATGAAAATATAGTTTTGAATTTCAAATTACATATTTTAACTCACTTATATAGACTAAGCGATCCAGAAAGGCCATGTCTTATGGATTTTTAATGTTTTGTAATTTTTAACAGTTTGCATATTTATTTAAAAAGACCGTTTATTCCCATCTCTTGACGTTAGTAATCTTCCATTGTAGTAATTCCATTGTAGTTCATTTATTACTTAAGTATCTTCTTCTCAAACTTCTGTTCATAAAAAATGATTGTCTTAATTCATTGATTTTAAAGTTTTATTTTCATTAAACTCCTCGTTCGTCAGCAAACTTAAACCTATTTTCAGTTCCATATCGACAAACGCTGCTTTCTAAAATCGTAAAATAAGATTTCTGAGTTTAACACAATTGAAAAGGAAAAATTCAAGAAAATACTATTCTTCAGGTGATAGTTGATTTGGAAAATCGTCATCTAAAATCTGAAATTTGAAATTTCAATGAGTTAACAATAGGTTCCAAATGAGTAGATTTTTCAATAAAAACTGGAAAATGGCTAAAGTGTCATAGATTCAGTCAATTTGAAAATTATTTTTTTTTAATTTCATTTTTTTACGTGAAACCAATCTGAAAGTAGTATTTTTCAGAATCTTTAAATACCTTGATCTCTGTGTATATATTTTATTTAACATTGTATGATTTTTTTTTAAGAACTCTTCATCATTCGACTAGTGGAACAATTAAACTAAGCTGCCGAAATGCTGACTTACGCAATAGACGTTTCTTCCAATATTTCCGTAGCTCAACATATTTCACTCCTTCAATTTTTAAAATCTAAGAAAAATATTTCTATACCTTACTTTCAAAAGATCTGTTATTTTAATGCAATAATTAGAATGCATTTAATTATAGGATGGAACAGTTCATAGTTGATCAAAACATTTATTTCACTATAATTTTACAACAATCCACCCAAGTGTAACGATATGAAGACAAATGACAATGTCGAAAATAAAACAATCGGTTCTTTAATGGCGACCGCTAAAATTGATTTTTTGAGGGTCTTTGATATGGAACATTCGCTGAGTTGAGGTAAACAAAAATTAGAAAAATCACCATGCGCAAAATCACATGTTAAACTTGTAAATTACCCGTTTATTTTCACAATTTCTTCTAACTTTCTATCCCCCTTCAAAATTTTATAATTTCGAGATGTTTTCACTGAAAATGATATTAGTTTCTCTGATAAGGCCAATAATCAATCAATTAAATTATCGTAAATCAATCATGTAGTCGACAGAATGTTGTATGGTTTCTAATCTTCTATCTAGAGCTACATTATTTACATTTCAAACAAAATCTATTCATACAATTTTCCGAAAAGTATTATCTCTCTGAAGGCTTTTGAAAATCCCTCAAGGCCTCTTATCAAAACAAGAACATCCTTAGTTTTCCACTACACATTGTAATATGTATTAGTGATGAAGCATTTCAAAGCCGTTAATATCAGAAGTTATCCTTCCTGCTGGCGTATGAGGTGGAATCTTATGTCAGAACACCTGTTCAAAAACCCACGCGGAAGATGGTTGCAAATCATCTATTCCACTAAACACCAAACCTACTTGTACCTTACTACTCTTAAGGCAAACGATTTTCCCCGACTTGATTTCATCATTTTCATCATCGCCATAATTCTGCCGGTTCCGAGAAGCAAATTGAAGCGAAGCCGATACAAACATGAAGTTTCCCCCGGGAAAGTAGCTTAGCTTCTAGGTACTCAATTCTGAAAGACATCCAGCCTGGTGTACGAGGCCTTACAACTTTAATAAGTTTATACCTAATTGGGATAAAGTCGAGGACGCATTAACTCACTTCATTTAGCTCTCTGTTCGAAGAAATGGAAGTCCCTTTCGAACTGGAACTAGGTATTTTCCAATTTTTGTCAGTATTCTACATTTGGAGTAATATTAAAAACATAATACACTGACAAGCTCACATTATGAGGTATCGATTTAAAGATGGCGTCCAGCGAGACAGACGGACAGAGAAAAGGGCATCGTCAAAATGCTGCCAGGAAGAGAAAAGGTATCCATCGTGTTGTTCCGGCATTTTGAGATAATTATCCATTGGGAGAGGGAGTGCCTGGGTGGGACAGAACCAGAGATCGGAATCAGGGTGGAATTTGATCGGCATCTTATCATAGAATAATTACACGATGGCGATCATTGTGATGTCCAGGCTGAACGTGAAATTGATAGATTATGTCATGCGTTCAATATGTGTTGAGCTTTTCTTGAGAACATCTACTAAGCAGAAGCAAGAGTTTTATTCAGTTTAACGATGGATTTACGATTCAGTTCAATTATGGAATAAAATTCATTATCGAAGGAAAATTTACTCCATTCCATTACAATGAATTTCGTATAACAATAAGAATAAAACAACTAGGACAACTTCAGAGTTTTTAAAATAAGCATTCCAGATTGTCCGGTTTTAATAGGGTTTACTCGGAATTTCAACGAAAAAAATAGGAAAACCCAGGTTGCCCCAATATCAAGAAATAAAGCCCAGATTTTGGCCGGATTTATAAGCAATATTAGCAAAATCCGAATCAAAAACTTAACCATAGCACAAAAGAACATAATTATTGATTGTTTCAGCAAATATTACAATTTTTCGAGCTTGTTTGGTTGAAATAAACTTACAATATTTTTTTTAATTTTTTATCAACGCTGCTGGTGTGCCTCAATAAAAGTAATTTTTCCATCACATTTTCTCTTGAATTTTTAAAATAAATAAACAGATTTTAATCGTATTTGCCCAGATGTTGGAATTTCCTTAATTGCACTGCTCGGATACGCTCAGGAAAAAATCTAGGAAGCTTATTTAAGAAGTTTTATATTTTTGGCTCATGTCGGTCAAAACTTAGTGCAGGTTCTTTATTTTGAATAATTGAATCAAAGGTAACGAAAAGCAAAATTCAGACTTCTAGAAATCACAATGCGGCAAAGGAACACACAAACTAGCAAAACGCTTAAAAAACACACAAATAACACAAATAGAAGTATAAACTAACTGTTCTATGTTTCAGTTTGAAATTTACTAATTTTTTTAATTTGTTAGCCTTTTGCTTCCATGTTTTGCTTAACTATTTCAAATGGTTTTTTTTTAGTTTTGCTATTGGCAAAGAAAGATTATGCCCTACTATGAAATTGATCGTGAGAAAGCAAAAATGAGAGTACAGAATGATTCATGAGAAAATGCGTAAATTGTTAGGAGTCTGTTTTGGGTTGTTTTTGACTATTTTTGAGAAAATATTTTTATGGGTGTATTAGCTCTATGCTTCATCTGTCAATTAACGTGAACAATGCAGTAGTAGAGTATACGTAGCGGTGTCATTTTTTTGTATTATACAGATTTTTAAACGGTAATAACGGCACCGGCCACGTCCTAGTAGTCAATGGATAGATTGGAAAGAAGAGAAAGGGATAAAAGATCTTTTTTGTACTTCAGAACCGTGGTTACCTCTGCATCCTAGCATAATAATTTTGGTGAGGAGTGGGGTAAAAGGATTGGGAGACACTTTTGGCTATTGTTTTGATTGGTAATTATAAATTCTGTTCTTCTTCTACCGTATACTCTAAACCTGAGATTGAAATAAATTAAATATTTTTATTTTTGTTGTTCTAAAGTAGAGAAAGCAAAAAAAATTAAAAAAGCTTACTTTCGTTTCGTTAATGAATAATCACACCAAATATTCATTCGAGGATTTGATAACATTATGAAGATACTTGTCTTCTACTGGACATTTAAGGTTTTCGAGGGATATGAAAGTCTTGACAATCATTCTTTTTTTTCTCTCTCTAAAGCATTGTGGAACTGTTATTTTTTGGGGCATTTTTTTTTTTGCTCAGCAATCTACTCTGGCCCAATCTAGGCAATGAATCAAATTAACATGTCTAAAAAGGAGCTTCCAGGTTCTACTACCCTTGCAAGTTAAGTTGAAAAATTAATACTTACCTCTGGGTTTTTACAGGACTTCAACGAATTATTTGGGGACTTCCTTCATTTCATCCAGTAACTTCCCTAACAAAATGCCTCTTCAACGGTTGTTACCGGGAAACTTCGGATTAATTCTTTTTCACCAGCAATTTTCTTCATTTTAATGCAAACCGCAGCCAAAAGAAAGTATCCTTCCTCTTGGAAATGGATCGAATTAAATAATTGACTATTTTTCACACTTAAATTTTTTTGCAAAAAAAACTTCTTCAAATTTTCAGTCACCAAAAACACATCTGTCACGTACAAACACAGCCTATCGAGTCAAATCACTTCTCTTTAAGTTTTTAATCTCTTAAGAAGGATAGTTTTTTAAATTATATCTTTAAGAGAGTTTTAAAAAATTAAATAAATTGGAAATCATATAGAAAATTCCAATTTCCGACTTAATAAGGTTTGCATCGTCAAGTTTTTAATTCAAAGCTCATTAAGAAAACCAGATAATAACTGAACAAAGTAAATTTCAGATTATCTGAATAAGAGAAAAAGGACACTCAAAATAAATTCAAATTCTAATAGGATATGCAGTTCAAATTTTGAAGTTTGCTCACATATTGAAACGGGCTTGAGTTCATAAATATTGGTTAAAACTCTTAAGATTTAATTTTGATATTTCATTTACTTAACAAAAAGGATTTGCCTTTATGGTTCATGCAATGATTTGAAATAAACTCATTAATAATATTTTATCAACAGAACTTGAAATTTAACGTCATTAATTTACATGTCGACAATCACTGAAGCTGATTTATCATTTTCAAAATAAATGTGTCGTGTTTTATATTGCAGAATGGTATAAAATTGTTAAAGGCATTCATAGCTTTATTTTGTTATTTTTCACAGGCGTGAAGTTGAAATCGAGATTTTTCGTAGTGTTAGTCCTGAATGTGCATAAGATTAAAAATCAGATCGAAAATTTAGATCAATAGCATAAGACAGAAAAAATCACGAAGTATTTGCTCTTATTTTCGATATAGATGTTGAAAATGGGTAAAAAAAATCATTCAATAAATTTGTGCGCATTTGAGCAAATCTATATAACATGATAAAGATATTAGGAATAAATGTGTAAATTCAAGACCAGCTTTACCGAAGGCTGCGGGTAATTTTGATTTCTGAGAAAAAAGTTATAGGGGGAAGTCGTCTATGGCCGGACAACATAGTTTTTTCGAAAACACAATATCCTAATAATGTTCTAACACAATGGAAGTAAAGTAAATAGTAACCTAATATGGTGTTAGAAATATGGTAATCCAATCTGAAAAGGTAAACCAATGATAGGCATCTAAAGCTTTTGACTAGAAGTATGGAGAGGATCGCCTAAACTTTGCATTTGTATTGTGATCAGTTTTTTCGGCTTGTAAAATTTGAACTGCACATGAATGAAATCATTGATTGGTTATCTTTCGACTACAGTAAATATAAGATAACAAAATGGAAGTTTAAACGAAATATTAGGAAAATTAAAAAAAATGCGATTTTTCTATGACCGGACACCAAATTGTTGTCTATGACCGGACAAGAGAATATTCAAAATTATAGATGATTTCAACTTGAAACTTTCATTTTTTCATCTCTATAACACCCTCAAATGGTTAGCAGAAGATAAGGATTCAATAACGAAACTATTTTGGTCCTTTAGGAAATTTTAAATTTTGCTGTCCGGTTATAAACAATTTTTCTCTAGTTTTTTTGAAACAAATGTTTCATTCTGGTTTGTCAAAAAGACTTTTATGACTGGCTTCATAGAACGTTCAGTATTGGAAAACACATACTCACAAGACCTGTGCAAGTGATTTCAGTCATTTTGCTACGTTTTTGTGCGATTGGTGACAACTTAGGTGAAGTGATTCGTAGTGTCCGGCCATAGACAACACTTTTGGAAATGAGTGAAAACTAACATGAAATGATTTCTATTACCACATGAATATTTTGTAAATTTATTTTTTTCTAATATAATTAGGTGATCATAATATTGATACTCTTCAAATCAGTAGAGGAACCATTATTTACAAAAATCTATTTTTGAAGTTATTGCTTAAAAACCTTAAGTGTCCGGTAGTAGACAACTTCCCTCTACAAGTTTCTGTTTTGTCATTTTATCCAGCTCTGCAAATAATGGAAATTTTGAAGAAATTTTTATAAACAAATTCAATCCTTGATGTTCTTGAAGCATGAGTCAAAACTTGTTGCAGTCTTCAGCAAAGTTGTTAAATGAGTTAATATCTTCAATATCAAATACTGAAAGATTTTTTCGAATGATGTCAGAAATAGATATTATGTTATTTTTTAAAACATTGTGTTTCTGAAACTTTAATATATATATTTATGTAGTCTTTCTAGTTTATCAGTAAAAGAAGAAGTTAGGGGCTTGTGATATAGCTCAGTTGGCAAGTTTGTTGTCTCCTAAGCCAATGCCCGCGAGTTCGAGCCTAAGAGTAAACATCGAACACAGTTGTACCGGATAAGTTTTTCAATAACGATCCGCCAACTGCAACGTTGATAAAGTCGCGAATTCCATAAAGATGGTAAAACGACTATAATCGAAACAAAACAAAAAACAAAAAAAAATGTAAAAGAAGAAAAATTTTAAATTTCTTTAAAATCTGATTGATTTGAATTCAGGAATCTGAAATCTTCCAAAATCAATTATTGAAACACAGGAACGAAAAATATTTTCCCTTTTCCCTTGTGTAATCCGAATTCAAGATTCAAGTTTCGATTTAATTACCTATAATATATGTATTAATATCCTGGTTAAGGGTAGACTTTTATACTAAACCAAAATTTTAGGTAAATCAGATCAAAATTTCTCAGATAATTGTGAAGATTATCAGTTGCTTTCATTCATAGCTTGAATTACAGTTTCGTACATTAATTCACCTTTTTAGTTAAAAAAATCGGAGGTAAGGTTGAGAAAATTTTGTTAAAATAAATCGGATTCAGAATTCAGAATATCAATCAAAATTATTTTATTTATTTAGAAATAAAATTTTAAATCATTTTGTCAAATCTCTCGCATTTTGCTTTCCGATTTAAACAATTACAAAAATAGCTTAAAAATTTGATATTTTGAAATGAAATAATTCTCAATAAGTGACAAACTTCTAAAATTGTACCCTGAGGTTCGGGAGATATATAATTTTCAATTTTTAATTACTTCGATTGCATTTCGCATATTTTAGTTAAGTAGGTATAGATTGAAAGTTTTGGCTTAACATTCAGTAATCGGGTTCGTTTAAAGCAAGGTTTAATCAGAATTTGGAGATTATTCATGTCAATTTATTTAGTTTAAAAACTCTGCGTCCCATATCTCTAATATTAAGCTGAAATTTTGAATGCAAATAACTTTCAATATGAATAGTTATGTCGCATTTTCTCGCATTTCACGTAAATTTAGTATAAAATCCCAGGTCTTTTGGTAATATGTTTAAACCGTCTTCTCGGGTTCGAATATTGTAGCCTAATAACGTTCAAAAATTAAATTTTGATCGTATTCATCGTATTTCACAGGTGTTTTGAACAAGAACCTCTTAAGCCAGAGGCCTTGGCTTTGACATTAAAGTGTTTGTTTTCTAAGTAAAAGTTCGTGACCTCTCTTCTGGAAGTTAGTACACTCAAGTACAAAGATATGTATGAATCTATCAACGGAAAAGATAGTTGCACTCATGATTCTGCTTTTGTTTTTGCTATTTAAATGCTAAACCAATTTCGACACTTGACACCTTTCAATAGTGTCAGATTCCAGATACTCCAGCATTTTATATTCAAAAAATGAAAAAAAGAAACGCGGGTTAACATTATGAAAGTTTTTATCGTCGTTCTCTCCCAAAAAAAATTATTGAAGATACCAACCATTTCTTTCAAATTTTTCAAAGAAGCAGCCATTTTTCATATTCTCCAAATTGCCTCAAAATATTAAAATTTGCATCCTGATTTGTATGGAAGCCCGCTTATCCTTGCTCCAGTAGGCATAAAACCTTCTCATCAGATTATTTTTATTTCATTTTTTTAATTTTATTTTCAATGCATCAGTTTAAATTCAGTATAAATAAGTAAATATCATCTTCTGGTGGAGTTTGTGGTGATGGGCGATTATTTTATATAAAAATATTCTCTGATTCAATAGGTGATATTAAAAAATGTGCAACAAATGTCCAAATTTCTACACCCGTAGAAGAGGTTGCAAAATCCAATATGAATTAAGCTAATCTCTGTGAATTGTATCGTATGATGCGTTCACTTACTCATATTTTAAACTGTCCGAAGGCTAAAAAATAATCATGTCAAACTTCTTGTGGTTTTGATTCTGTATGGAATTCGTTTTTATCATACTTTATTTGTTCATATTTCGACACTATGAGCAAGCGCATTAAGGTCTAAAAGTTAACTGTTATTATGCTCGCGTACAAGAAAATTAATTTAAAGTTAACTAAAGTAAAACACACCTGCCCAAGAATTTCAATCAGAAAAAGTTTGTGCAAATGAATCTAAAATTACACGCTTATTAGGCTGAAGGGTGGTGCCTACCGGCTGATTGCATACACCTTGCGCTTCGCTAGATAGCCCTGCAAAAGTTGCCCCGGCCGGAGTCGATCGTGTGTTCCATAAATAGGCACCGGGCGGGCGAGTGCCCTACAACAGCAGCGACTAAGACTTCAGGCAAGGCTGTTCGACGTACTTTTTTTGCTTCCGTTCGGTGTTCCTGTTCCTCCGTCGGTTTATTTTCCTTGAGCCGAGCTGGTTCTATTTCTACAACGCGCCGCCTTGTTGCACAGAAAAAACGGTGCTCCTTCGACGGAAAAGGGCGGAAGAGTAAAAAAAAATCTTACTTTCAATCTGGACCCCCAGTCTAAAGAAGAGGTGAGGCCAGAGAGGAGTTTAAATCAAGAGGAAGCGAAGTTGGGGTCGTTAAGCTCGTTTGCCTTCAGTCAGTCCGGGTCGATGCAGTTGCAACAATTTTAGCCCTTCCCCTTTTTAAGGTATGCCTCCGCCCTCCTTTTTCAATTTGTGGGGGGCCTGATGATTTGTGCCTGTGACCCAACATTATTTATGAGTTTGCCGGCTGCCCTAGTCCTAGGGCAGAAAAAATTGCCAGAACGAAAGGGCGCAAACTAACGACATTACCGGAACACCAACGAACGGCGGCATAGAGAAACCCTGCCGGAATGGGGATAGAGTGATGGTCCTGGGCTCAGGGTGTCATTTAAGGGCAAAGGCTGACACGCTAATTGTATGGTGGAAAAATACGGTTATTTACTGGGACGCGTGAGAGCTTTCTAAGTAAGGAAGACTTACTTCAGACAGTGAACGATGAATCAAAATTCAATGGTGGAAAGTGGGTCTTATGTCAAAAATAGAAAATTTAACTTAAGCATTTCAAAATTAAGCTTCTTTTTACGATATCCTTAAAATATCAATGAATCACATAGTGCCTTAGACATCATAAGGCTTTAGGATGAGAGTTTGGATCCTTCTTCCGGCTATCTAAAAATGATTAAAAATTAACCAGAAAGCTTTTACATGCCGGACTAACCCCGATTCTTATGGTTCCTATCTAAATCCATTAAAACCAATCGTAAGGATAAATTTTCCCTTTTCACAAATAAAAAAAAACGAACGATATTGACCACATCCGAAATGGCAATTCATTTTCATCCAGCAGTATTTATCCCTGAGCAGAGAAAAGAAAGAGTCACATCATCATCACTAACATCATCAAACAGCATTAGAAAGAAAAAGAAGTGAACGGAAAAAGAGCACAATGGAAAATCTTTGGCAACTGACTTTTCCGTTCGGGTGAAGCATAAAAAAAAATGAAACAGAAGGGAGAAACTTCCAAAGAGAATCTAAATGGTGCGGGAAAAGAAAGATGAAGGCACACGTACTATAAGTACAGTCTCATGTCCAACATAAATAATTCCATTATGGCTGACACCCTGTAGCCATAAGTGTCGATGCAGATAAATTTGGAAATTGAGTGAGATTACCGAGTCGTACGATTTGATACGATTCAGGTTCTAGAATTTTCATGTCCGTATATCTGAAATGTGGGCATCTATCCGAAAATAATTTTTTTTTGCACTGACTAGATTATCATTTTTAAATTTTCAAAACGAAATGAATAGATCAAATATTATTCATTAGTTACACATTTTCAAGCTATCGTGTGATTTACCCAGGTTATACTTACATCTACATTAAGGTTGCCAGAATTTTTTCAGTACCTATCCGGCCCGGACCTGGCAAAATCCGGGCATTAGATTTCAAAATTGACGACCGAAATCTAGGCAATATCCGAGCAAATTTTGACCAAACCCAAAAATTATTCAACAAATACCAAGAAAAAAAATATTAAAAAGAATTTTTCATTAAAGTACATCGACAGATTTTGAATCGTATTGAAGGCTTCCAAAAACCTTTCATGATTATTTTTTATAAATCTTGCTCGAAAATTTCGTTTTGGTGGCATAAATTATCAATTTTTACAACACAATTTGTTTTTTTTTTTTTTGTTTTATTTGCCAAATAAAGCGAATAAATCCGGGCAACATCCGGGCATTTTCCAATGAAATCCGGGCAACCGGGCCGGGCTGGACTGTTCCCAAATTTTGTATGAAATATCTGGGCAAACCCGGATAAAACTGGGAAATCTGGCAACCTTAATCTACATACATAGATAAGTATAGAGAAGTCTTAAATTGGTTGAAAATGTTTTGATTTAAAAAAATTAAGGTTTATCTTTTTTTTTTTTTTTGAAGGGCCTATGAATAAAGTTAATTTATTAGTTTAAGGTTTCACTCTTTAACTTCAAGTTGAGGATTTCATTTTAATATTTTTTTTTTGTATCATTTCTTTTTTTTTTTGAGAATGGTTTATTCCTACGACCTCCTGCTTTCTTACTTTTTTGAGAAAAAAAACCTTTTATGTACATATGTATGTATGTAGATCATCCACCTGCTCATGTGCATATAGATTGCCTATAGATTTAAGACATCGATATGCATTCAGCCCACCACTCCCCTATTTATCGCCGTGTTTTGCTTGAGTTTATCTTTAACTTGCAATCAATAAATTGTTTTCCTATGCAGTGGTTTACAACATAAAGGCTTTTTCTTTCGTTGGGTCATATGAGGCGACTTTTCAGTGTTCTCAAAATTCTTCACGGTTTCGAAGATTTCTGCTCTATTTAACGACGGAATTCAACAAAATTTTGTGAAAACATTTTCCAGGAATTAAATAAAATGTAGTTTTTGGTTTCCAATTTAGGCGAGTTCTGTAATTTTACGACCCATCTTCTTTCGTAAAATGGGGTAATAATTTTTTGACTATTTATATAAAATATCTTTTGTACTTTTTATTTATTTTGTGTTCACCCCACCCCCTCCCACCTAGGGACAGTTGATTATTTATTGAGAGACTTGTGTACTTAAAGACTGCTCAACAATAAAAATACGTTCATTTTAGCTTCCATCGTTTAAGACGAAAATCAGTGCATAGTTAATCTCTTTGCAGTTATTTTTTTATTTTTAAAAACGCCCTTTTTTATCACCCACATTTTATTCGAAAAAATGTTGATGGTAGTGTCTTACTCCAAGGGCAAAAAAAAACTTGAATAATTTTTAGAAAGTTCTATTCTTCTAGCATCATCTTAAAAGTATTTTTTCTTTAGTTGCACTTTTTTTTCACAATCCTGGGGGAATTGAAACACTTTTGTGGACATGTCCCGATTAATTCCACGATTAGTGAGTCGAAGAATGTTTTGTTAAAATGTGTCATCGTTCAAAGCAGTTTGGAATAATTGTTTTCTTTTTTGTCAAAATCATGTTTAAAAAATTCTTCTCCATATATGAAACCTGTAGACTTGTCACTTCACTATTTGTCAATGATATCAAAAAAACATGTCATTGTACTTATGAAATTCGGCGAGTTTTTTATGCTTCAAATAAATGTTTTTGTAAATTTGTTGAAGCAGCATAAAGTAAATTGTACTTTTATTTGCTTTTAAGCAATTTCAAGGATCGTTTTGGTTTGAAAGAGAAAAAAAATAATGCAGATTGTTTGATACCTGGATCACCAAAATTTTTCCCATTTGTGTCCCGCTTCACCTCCATGTCCTTATTCACCCCATTTTACGGTATTTCAAAAGTGATCGATTTGTTTTAAAGGTGGTTTTTTGAAAGCATATATATTTTTTCCTTTTTTTATAAATTTAAGTTATTAAGGTCATTCTTCCTAACTTTGAGCTTATATCATAACAAACATTTCATCCGAAATGACACCTCGATTAGAGTTAAAGTAAACAAGTTATAATGGTTTCTAATCACCTGAAATTGTTAGTGTTAACTTATCAAAAGTATATAATGTTTGTAACACGAAAATGTGCGCCTGAAAGCCACAATAAATTTACAAATATGTAAAACGAACAAACAATTTGTTCAATAACCCATGATGTGATGCCTCACATCATTTTAATTACCCCGTTGTAACTTCCTTATTTGTCAATCGATTTTAATTCTGTTTAAAGCATTGAACGTGGCTTAAACAGATTGAAGAGAATCCGAACTTCCATTACATATATTTAAAACGCACTCTGTTGAAAACCAAAGGAATATGCAACGAAAAAATTTTTTTGAATATAATCCGAGTAGCGTAGTAAGACAAATTGTAAGTATTCGTCAAAAAGTACATTTTTCTTATTAAACATGAACTTATTGAATTGTTTGTATCCGGTTTGTTTTTTGAAGTTCAATTCGATTTATTTATGCAAAACAAAGCTGAAGAATTCAAATGGTGTACCTACATGATTTTTTAACGAATATGGAAAATAAAAAATGACTGTGATGGTCAGGCGCGTGGAATTGGTCATATACATATGTATAATCATAATTAGACCGAAACAAATTTTGAATCCTTCTTTTGTCACTTTGAGTAATGGGGAATCCATAAATTACGTAACGTTCCTAGGGGGGGGGGGGGGGGTAGTAAGCTCGAGCGTTACGAATTGTGACATATGGGAAGGGGGGAGGTATGCTCATCGTTACGTAACGATTTTTTCCTTAAAATTTTTAGTTTAATTGCAGCTTTGTAGATGTCATGCTATTTTTGCAGAATTATTAGCAAACCAGAATCAGCTTAAAATTTGAAATTTAAACAAGATTGAAAATAGTTTATAACCTTTCCTCTTTAAAGACTATGAGATAGACTCCATAAAATATGCGTTGGATAACCGTGAAACAATCGTTGGAAAGCCGAATATTAGGTGCATTTACCCCAAGAACTCTATCCAATCTTAAAACGCAAATTTTACTATTTTTTCTCAATTGATTTAAAAAAAATGCAATTAAGGTTATTTCCACGAATATTACTTAGTGGAGTATTTTTGCATAACAAATAATGCTCCTGGAACAAAACAAGGTAGATCATCAGTTTACACGCACAGATTAAATAGTAATAAGACAAATAATTTATTTTATCAGAGAGTTTTCATCAATGAGTACTAAGAAGCGATTTGGATAGATATTAATTCTTTTTTAAAGAACGTTAAAAAAATTTATGTTAAAACCTTTTTTAACTTCGAAAATCAGTATTTAAAAACCTGAGAAGATAGCGGGGGGGGGGGGGTAATTGTCAGCGTTACGTAATTTTCATAAAGGGGGTGCGTCGAAGCGTTACGATTTGTGACATACGGGGGGGAGGGGGTAAAAAAGTGCATTTTTTGTGTTACGTAATTTAAGGATGCCGCCTAAGCGCATCGCGAGGAAGGGGGAGGTAAAAAAAATGAATGCGAAAAACGAATAAATTGCACGAAAGCTTGTATCCAACAAAATTGCATACTATATCATTGAACAAAACCTATAAATCAAGTAATTTTTCATCGAAAAATTCAATAAAACTAGGAAAACAAAAGGTGAAATAATTTCTATAGTGCACAATATGATTTTTGATCTTGTAATCTTTGAGAAATTTGAACTTTCTTTGAAATTTACATAAAATAAATCAAACTTTATTTATACCCCTCCTTCGGGTTTTTTTTTTTGGAAATTTTGAAAGGTGGTGGGGGTTAACAAAAGAAGAAATTGATATTTGCTCCAACCTTTGTGTCAAAATGAGTCCTTTAAAACAATTATAAATTTTTTCTCATAGCAAAGTTTAAAAATATAGGAGGCCCTTAGAATCAAAGGAGAATAAGTGTAAAAATTATGGAATTTGCATTAATAATGCCAAGCGATTTTCCACATTTAGAAGTACACGCTGGGAAAACTTGAATCTATATATGACCCATTCCAGCGTGACGTCACAACGTTTGCAAAACAATTTTTTGGTATATTGTATGTAAGTTTTACAGGTCATATCGCACATTGTTAAAAATTGTACATTGTAAGGTCAAAATTCAATTCTCTACAATTTGAAACCAAAAGTATTTATATAGAATAAATAGTTAACAAAATATAAGCAAAAGGAATCGTGACGTCACAACGCGCCTCTTTTTCCACTTTTCAGTTTTTTTTACAACGTTGCATTTTTCTGCTCTTCTATTTTAACAAATTTTATGAAAATTTCAGAAAAGTATCTTCTCATTACAACCAACAAATCGCTGTTTTTGATTTTTCCAAATTTCGATTTCAATTCATTTAAGAGCGATTCAGTTTCGTGACGTCACATCGCACCATTTTTTTTAAGCAGGGTTTTGCAAAGCGTTGTGACGTCACGAAATTTTATGGTTAGCCACATGAAATAAATCAAAGTATAATCTTAAAATTAATGCTTAATTTACTTAAAATGCTTAAAAACTTAATAAATAATGTGATTTGGTGATGAAATCGATCCATTTATTCCCGAAAATTAAAAGGAATTTAATCTCAAAGGCCCATATAAGCAGATAAGGTTTGCAACCCGGTTAACATCAATTTCATTCGAAGTTTTTTTGTGCGATCATGTGAATATTATTTAGCACAAAACTAAAACTAGAAAATATTTATTCGTAAAAGCAATGAAATGTGTTTCTGAATCTTTTTTATCTTCAATTGCAAAGGAAAGGAAAAATAAAAGATAATTTCAAAGCCTTCGATCTTTTCAAAGATAGTTAATCGACACTAGAGTGCCAAAATCAGCCATCTAATAAAAATCTTACAAGTTGCAAGCTTAAAAAGATCTTAGGCCTAACACAAAATCCAGTGCCAAATTTAGGATTGGCCCAAGGAAATAGGGCACAATGAGCCTAAAATTTGTATGGAATTATGAGAAATTGGGTTTGGAAAGACATGAAAACCAAGTTATGCATCAATTTCTGAAGTCCCTATCGGCTGATTTGTTTTAATTATAGTCATTCACAAAACTTTCATTATGACAAATAGTTTATCTCAAGATCCCATTTCAAAAATGGTTTAGCAAAAAAGGTTTTTGAGTTTCAAAAATTAGCTTCTGATGGGTCAAATACAAAAAATACCTGCCTGAATGATCGTTAATCGACGCTAATTTTGAACGTTATAGCTGCTTTATGATAACTCTAATCGAAACGCGTTCCTCAGATGAAATATTTTCATAATCAAAGCTTTAAAATACTCAAATTAAAAGAAAAATTGGTTGATAAAGATCTAAATTATTGACGGAAAACGGTTTTTTTATCATGCCGAAGAAAATCTACATAGTTCCATACAAACTTCAGGTGCGTTGCGCAACCCCTTTTCTTAGAATAATCTGGCCCAAATTTTGCAGATCTTGTGCTAGTACATATTTGAATTCATTTAATTTTGTAATTCAGTTCAAAGTCTCTTTTGTGAGATTTTATGTGAACACGGGGTTCGATTTGGATTTTGTAGTGACATTCTTTGAGGTGGAAATTTCAATAAGGGCATTTTTTTTATTAAAATAATTTAATTAATTTTATTTATTAATTGTCTATGAAAATCTTATGAATTTTTAAAAGTTAATCTATTAAATTAACCATGTTCAAAGAATTTTTTGAATCTCATTACATTTATTTCATGGAGCATATTTTGTTTGAACATAATGCCAGAAAGAAATAGAAACTACTAGCGGTGTTTTTCATTCTAACATAAATATATGAAGAACTTGATCTTTTGCAAGATTTTCATTCAAATTACAGATAACTACCTGATTTATAATTCACAAATATTGTTTTACAAAATCGATGAGGATTTCATTTGTTCGATAGTTTGTTTATTCTTGAATCAAGCGTTTTTAAGCGCTGTTTTATATGTTTTATTAGAAATGTTTGAAAACAACTGAGTTAATGCAAAAAAAATTAGTTTCTTTAAAAACTTGATAATTGTATTCGTTCATTGAAGCACATTGTTGTGTTGAACTTGTATTGAAGAAATATTATCATGGTGTTGAAGTAAAAAGTCTTGAACGTCTTTGAAAAAAAGAAAATAAATTTTCGTGACGTCACAACGCATTCTTTATCCGGGTGCAATTCACAACCTGCTAAACCGATTTTCAATCTAAAAATTGCCTTAAATTCCACTCAAAAAGTTTGAAGAGACCTCGAATTTTTGACAATATATGAAATTTCAGTAAATCACCTTCATACTAACCCCCGGTGCGGTATGGAAGTGATTAAACTCGTGAGCATTTTCACTTTGCTCGCGATTGCTGCGGATGCCCTTAGTTAAATGGTGCATAATTGGGCTAGTGGAGTGTCTGAGGTTGTAATTGAAAAGTGTTCTATCAGTAAAAATCCAGAAATTTGGCTCATACAAGCCAAGCGTTTAATCTGAATTGCGTGAGACGCCAGAGAAGTTTTTATAGTGCTGGGTCTGTTGGATTGGGGTGTGATCAGATGATGAAACGTAGTGAGAAAGTCTAAATGTGGCTAATTTTATCTGTGCCACCGGGGTTGAAAACAGAATATAGAGTGAAGCGTCGAAATTCTGTTTGGAAGAAAAATGGCCGTCTTCGTAGTGAAATTTTGCGTGGATTCTCTCCAAGTGATTATGATAAGTGCAAGTGAGAGGGTATACCTGCACCATTGAAAGAAGTTCACATGATCATTTTCTGTTTGGTTGGAGAAGGTTTGTTTTGGTGTTGTAGAAGGTTCATCACCGAAATTCGTTTGTTCCGGGTTGTGGGGGGCAACCAGTTCGAGAAGGATACCACTTACTGAGAACGACAATTTTGGAGGACGCCTGGGTGAGATCTTTCCGATTTATTTATTTTTCCATCTCTTTCTCTCTGCAGCTGGTTTTAAAAAACGTTGTTACTGCTATAAATACCACGGTGGCGAGTAGCAGAACTAGCAACGTGACAATTTGTTTCAGCGGTGCCAGTTAACACGATAATCGATCGACTAACAATGTTATCAAGTTTATTTCACTAGACAAAATTAGCATTGATTTGTGCAATCTCAATTACAAATCATTTAAATTATTATTTTAAGTTCTTTATTTCATTCAAAATTTGACAAAAATAAGTATTCGAATTGACTATTTAAATTTTTTGTTTTGACTATGGGTGATAATTCAACCTATGTTTTTCTTGATTATTTCTAGTCAGAGAACATCTAATTGAATTGGATAAGTATTAGTTGCTGTCTATTTCTGATATCATGTTCAAATGATTATTTATTTCTTTTCATATTTTCAAAGCTATGAATCTTTTTGTATACATACTGGTTTAGTTATACATACATGCATATTAACTTTTATCCTTTCAGATACGTATCCTTTTAAAACAAAACACCATTCATATTTTTATAATTCATTCATATAATCATATTAATCAGACTTTGTGAGTAATTTTCCTTACGGCCTTATTCTATCGTTTGGGGTAGGGATTTTTTAGAGGGAATGCATCTGGGGATAACCTGAAGAAACTATTACAAGCGGAGTGGGTTGCCAACCATTGTACGTTTCTGAGGGTTGGATGCCTTCCTTCGACGAACCATCGGCCGTGGAAGCCCTAGAATTTAATTCGAAGGCCAAGCCACACAGACATAGGCAGGACCTTGCTACCGATGGGGGAACCATACATACATACATACATATATGAAATTTCAGTAAATCATAAATTTAAAAACAGTAGATTTTTCGTGACGTCACAACGCTTAAAAATAGATAGCTTAATCAACGATTCTAGAGCGTAAACTTGCAGTGACTGTTATTTATCTTATAAAATGCTTTAAAGATGGCTTTTCTACCATCATTTTGTAATAATTTTTTTTGACTTAGCTAGATTTTTAACAAAGTTATGTTATAAATAAAGAATATTTGCAAAAATCAATTTAATTTGATACTAAAATTTTTAAATTTCAACGTTAACATACTCAATTCTAGAAAAAAGTAGCTGAAAATCTTTTAATGGAAAATGACACTCAAGAAATAAACTATCTAACGCTATGTAATTTATTTTTGGATAATGAAAAATAAAAATCGGTTCTCCCGTTGAGGGGTGCTTGGAATGGGTCATATATAAAAAGCAATTTCTGTATGTTTGTTGGTTTGTTTGTTTGTTTGTCCTCTATAGACTCAGCTGTCTTAAGAGCTAGAGGTCTGAAATTTGGCATGGATGTTCATTAGGACCAGGAAGGATGAAAAATGTTTTCGGAATTTGGGATGACCCCTTCTGGAGGGGGTCGTCCATACAAGACAAATATTGTTTTTGCGATATTGACGTTACTTTTTGTCGGATTGTGTTGAAAATTTGCACATGAAGGTTTTGAGAGATAGGAAATCGATTTCAGGTATTGAATTTTGGGTTAGGGGTTGGCAAAAGGGGTCGTCCATATTAGCTTTTCAATATTTTTGTGATATTAACGTTAGTGTACATCGGATTGGGATGAAAATTTGCGCTCGGATGGTTTTAAGGACGGGCAATCGATTGCCGGTATCAATTTTTGTGTAAGGGGCCAGCCAAAGGGGTCGTCCATATTCACTGTTCGCTATTTTCGTGATACTGACGGTATTATACATCGGATTCAGATGAAAATTGGTACATAAGAGTTTCGAATGACAAGCAATTTATTCCAGGTATCGAATTCAGTGTGAGAGGTCGGCAACAGGGGTCGTCCATACCAACTTTTCAATATTTATGTGATATTGACGTTATTATTCATCGGATTGAGAAGAAAATTTGCGTTCGGATATTTTGAGGGACACGCAATCGATTGACGGTATCAAATTTTGTATAAGGGACAAGTTAGTAAGGGACGACCCCTCATTTTAACTGTCGCTATTGTGCGATATTGACATACATGCGATACATAGGATCAGATGAAAATTGGTAAACGAGAATTTTGATGGATGTGCAAACGATTCCAGGTAAAAAAAATTGTGTAAGGGACCGGCAAAAGGGGTCATCCATATTACCTTTCATTTTTTTTGTGATATTGACGTTAATATACACCGGATTGAGTTGAAATTATAAAGGACGAATAATTGTTTCAAATTATCCAATTTTGGGTCAGGGGTAGGTCAAGGAGGACGTCCATATTAAAATGCATTCGGAATTGCATCTGGAAAATGCCTGTAAATTGACATTCATTCAAACTGTTCCTGACATATTCTAAATTGAAAGCGAAACGGAGTTCGTATGGGATCAGCTAGTTTTGAAATAAAACAAACCTGACTTTGATTTGAAACATTTATTTTTTTTTTTAATCAAACTTCTGTTTTCTTTGAATCAGTGAATTATCGTTTCGATTCAAAAGAATATTTATTGAAAGAGATAATTAATTTTTTGAACTGAATAATTTTGGACTTTGATTTTAAACAAATACTTAGATTCAGAAGCAATTGGTTCAATTGCATATTTCTATTGAAACAAAGTAAATTTTCTTTCAACCAATGAAAAATGTATTCAACAGAAAGTAATAATTTCTTTAAATAAGAACTTCAATCTTAGAAGTTATTTTGGATTGAGAATGAAGAATTTAGAACCGAAAAATTTGGTTTTGCCGGTCGTGTTAAAAATCAAATCCAGTGAATCCGAGTTAGCAAAATATATAGGACGATTAAGGATGAAAAATGGTGAGTGTATGATAATCCGTTAATCAACAAGTGAATATTTAAGATTTTATATAAACTTTTGTATTGTTGCAGGACCACGGCCGATTCCGCCCCAAATCAAGCGGTCTGATTATCTTCTCTCAGTTGGATGGCGACTAAAGTTAGCAACCGGAGTTGCTTCCGGAAGTCTACTGAGCCCTTGGGCCAAAATGACAAACTTTGTCAACGAAAATTAGGACAAGATGATGCAATTATCTTGAACCAGTGTTTATGTTTAGTTTGTGAATAAAAATGAATTTAAAATATAAATTCATTTTTTTTACTATTCAAACTTCCTAATAGGAACTTCGGAACAACAGAAAATATTTCTTCCAATTGAAATAAAAGGAAAATGGTTTAATGAATAAAATGCTTTTAAATCTAGATCAAACTAACATTGTAGCAAACGAAAACAACTTAGCAACTAATGAAACTTTTTTGTTTTAAAGCATTAAGATTTTGATTCAAACCAAAGGAATTTTTATTTATCCCAAAATCAATGGAAAAAACTTCTTTGTTTATGAGGCACTACCGTTTGAAATAAAAAATCTTTTTGCTGCTTGTATACATTGGTGATTTTATCAGACTTTCATTTAAATACCATTACGTTCGAAAGTAAAATATAAATTTTCGAAAAATATGTGGATAATGTGGATAATGGACAGACACAGCAACTTAAAAGCGTGTTTACTCGAAATAAGCTTTTGTGCACTTCTACCCCTTTTGCTCCAAGGGTTTTATATTGAAGGTGTTCAATTATAGATAAAATACCTATTATAAAGTGCTCGGAAATTTAATTAACATTTTCTGTATAAGCTATTCTTATTGATGACTGTTCAATTATCTACATACAAGGCCGGATTAAGAAGGGAGGGGGGCAAAAGGGGCAATTTCCCCGGGCCCCCCGAACCAGCCCCCCCCCCCCCCTAGAGGGAAACAAGTTTTAACATTACTTTAATCATACTTCTTTAGTTTCTTCAAATCTATGGAAAGAAATCAGAACTAGAAAATCGGAATGAAAACTTGAAATATAACAACTAAAGGGTCCCCCGATTAATATCTAGAATCGTTTTTTTTACATAACTTGAGAGGGCCCCCTAGAGTAAGCAGTGAAGGAGTTCTTCCGCATTTTGTGGGCTGAAAATATCAAAATCTTTGCATTGAACTTTAAAATTGTCAACCCAAAATTGGCACAAATATAATGTAACTTGAATTCGAAAAAAAAATCGACATAAATTTAAAAAAATATGAGGCGATACATCTCAAACTATTTTTTTTTCATCGAAACATGTCAATGAGGATATTCTGTAAAAAACAGGTAAAATAAAGAAAAACATCTCTACATTTTCACTACATACAAACGTCTTGCACCATATTAATGTTTATTATTACGTTAACTTTCCAAGTAGTGGTTAATGCACTAAAATAGCAGCTAATTTTGCCAAAACTGGCTCACAGTGGTAAAAACGAACAGAGAAGCTTTATAAAAATTTCAGAATTTTACCCGGGCAGTTTCCGGGTTGAAAACATTTTCTCTACTGATTTTTGGAAATATATTCTTTAAACCAAACTTTAGTTCCTCAAATAGGACCAATCGACAGTACAAAGTTTATTTATTGAATTTCCATCCCATTTTTTGTCTCAGACTTGAAATTCGTATTGAAATTTTTTTAACTGATTTAACAAAAGTAAATATCCTGAATTCAGCATATCATTTTCCAACTGATCATTCTCAAATTATAATAAAAACGATCTCATAGTTGAGTTGCTAATATCATTGAGTGATGCTCTTACCATGAATAGTACTATGTTTATCTTTTTCCAGAAACAATTCATTGAGATTTTCAAGTCTTATGTTGTTTTTTCAGTTACTGAAGCTCATTTTCATGGTTTTTCTGAATTTTGAGAACTCGGGATCTTTGTTTAAGGTGCTAAACTCATTCTCGCTTCTACTCTGATTTTTTTTAAATCGATCATTTTTGCTTTTAAAACCTTTTTGCATTAAGGACATCGAATGAAACTTTTGTCACATTTAGAATGACAATTTGATAACAATTTTTTTTATCTGATGAGAATCATATTTATAAACATCTCATCAAAAGTTTTTTTTGTATCTTAAAGATGTAGAATTGAAAATTTAATTCCTTCTTTGGCTCGGTAACTTTGAATCTCTTTTTTATTTTTTTATATAATTCATATTTTGTTTCTCAAAACTTGATTTGAAATTATGATTTAAATTTGAGACACTAAATTGTGGCTCTAAATATAACCTGATTTGAAGTTTTGAATTCTCGAACTCTTACATCTGTATCTCTATGGAATCTGAATTTAATAATTTTATTTATTTTATATTCTACGTTTCAAATCTTCATGATACTTCCCAATTGTAATTTGGTAAATTTTTCCCGATGAAGCACAAACCAGGCGATCAATTATGAAATGAAAATCACTTTAAATATCTATCTGGTAATTTTTGAAAAAATTTTAGTTGTTGATGAGGGTATTAAAAAAATAACAATTGAATTTAACATTTTGCAGCTCAAATCAAAGTTTTCATTTTTTGGAAATTTCTAAACTCATTCGCAACGATTGCAAGTGATTAATTCCAATTTTTTTGAAGATACCAGAAACTATCTTCTACGCAGACAGCATGGCTATTTTAAAACAGTACACTGAACTCATCTCCAGTTATTTAACAGGTTTAAAATGTTTTGTATTCTCTAGGATAGCATTTGAAAAAAAAAATCGAATCATAGAGCCCCCCGAGAAAAATTGCCCCGAGCCCCCCGATGTTTTAATCCGGCTCTGACTACATATTTATCAAGCATTCTAAAACAAAATTGGCTTTTGAAACTGTTTTCTAAGCAAAGTAACATACACTTGACAGAACTAGACACTTGAAAATGGGCACCCTGGAGCTCACGGAATTCGGCTTAGAACGCAATTGAGCTTTATCACAAGCCCAATTAAATAAATGAAAAAAAAAATTCGCTCTTAAGCCAGGTTTACAGTTCTCGTGAAAAAACGACGAGGAATGGATGAAAGATGAAATTCCGGCCGAACTCGTTCTTCAAAACCTTGAAGAACTGTATTTATCTCGATACCTCTAATTTTTAACATGGAAATTTAATCAAGGCGAGGAGATCGAATCAAAAATAGTTTTTAAAGGTTTTCAACAACTAGACCAGTTGTATTTTCATCTTTCAACCATGATATAAAACCTATTTTTATCGCATTGAGTGATTGACGAAATAAGATTTTCCACGTTAATTTTCACGAGAACTGAAAATGGGCCTTTATTTTGAAATCGCTTGGCTGAACAATCGGGAAATAATATTTGAGTCTCCAATTAAAAACTGTTTTCAGGATTTAAATTCTCATATTGGGCTCTGATTCCGAGTTGTTGACATTTAAGCAACGAACATTCCTGATTAAGCACGAATGAGCATAGAAAGAGCACTAATGTACGTAAAATAAGAAATTTTGTAAAACTTAAAAGTTTTTGCGACATTTTTCGAGATCTGGAAAAAGACTATTGGCTGAGTTCTACTTTTTTTTAATTTTTTTTCTACTTTGGGTTTAAAAATATTGTTTGAATAAAATCTTCTGCAATATTTGCATGAAAAATCGAGGACTAGTTTTAGGATTTCCTCATTATATCATAGGATTAATGAACAGGGCTTTCAGTTCTTCTTAATTGTTAAAAAATTTCGGGCCCTCGAATGCACAATTTTACAGTGTCTGAATTTTGATATTCTTAGATTATCCAAAGATCTTTGGAACAAAATTGCTAAAATATTCTGCAACTCCTGCGACGTTACTTTCCAAATTTCACCTGGTAATGCGGACTCCAATAACCAGGCTAGAATAGTTAGTTTGGATAATTGCTAGCTCTAAGAAACTACAAATTCATTGAATTGATTTCATAAGGAATCATTTCAAAAATAAAGATTAAAATATTAGATAGCTGAATATTGATTCAAAGGTGTAGGCCCAAACAACATTTATTTAAAGGGAGAATCAAAATCGAGAGCCCCAATTACATTCAATGGCAAGAATCGTAAAATTAATCACGCTCTAGCAGTAAAATGCCTGCTGCCAAAGTTATATGTTTGGCACAGAAACCGGGAGAGATGAAGATGCTGATGATGATAAACATGATGACGGTACCGGGTCGCAAGACTCTGTCGCTCCATATCTCGAAGGAAAGGAAATGGAGCAGGACCATTTTCCGAATGGAACCACCCCTAACATTGCTCTCGATTGCTGAAGTTGGATGGATGGATGGACTGGACCCGGAACGGACGGAGTTTTCTCGAACTGGATCCCGATAAGACAAATCAATAGGGGAGAATGAGGATACTTGATCCCTGGGGATACTTGATTCCTTAGCTATATCTCGAAACTGGAATGTCTTCCAAAGATCAAATGTTCTAGAAAAATGTGCCAAAATGAGCAAAATAACAATGCTTGTAGTTTAAAAAATTTTAACAAAATAATTGTTTGAGTAATTGAACTTTGTTTGAAAAATTTCACAAAATGTAACTTGAAGATCTTTTTTCATCACTTTTAAATGTTGCTTACATGGGAAAATTATGAAAAAAATATTTGTTCCAATGTATCAATCGTTCGAGCGTAAAATGAACTTCATAATGCCATACTTTCAAAGCAATGGAAAACTCTCAACTTTTTTCAGAAAAAGTTTTCTAAAATGTTGATTATGGGTACAATTGATCCCCTAGAGTTGGGTACAATTGATCCCCCTTCCAAACGGCTTCTTCTTCTTCTGAATTGATCGTTATGATTGCTGATTACGAAATTACTAATATTTATCCAAAAACTAATATTTATCAAACAATTGTCGGAAGAAAAGAGCAAAAATAATTAATTTTCTCTTAATTATAAAAAAAAATAGCGCCTTTAAGTATGCAATGTTATTAGCGTTGAGACAAAGTTAAACAATTTTCTTCTTATGTCTGCTATAAATTGTGAAATAAGAACAAACATGACCAAAATAGTCAATTAACATTCTATCTTGGGGTTTTGTTTGATTTTTATACAAGGATTAGGGCTTCCTGAATAAAAGATCAAGTCTCCTTCAATAGGGGATCAAGTCTCCCCTAACATCAGAAAAATCGCCATTTTTTTACTCCCACGAAAATGCTTCTAGTTCATCAACGGGTTCAATTATCGTTCTAATTTTTGGAGCATAGGAACTTGAAGTTACAAGCTGTCAGAAAATGTCAAAGACGGCGAGTTGCTAAATTTTTCCAAAAAGATATGGTGAAAATAAGAAAAGGGGATCAAGTATCCCCACTCTCCCCTAAATATTTGTGCTGAAATTTATTCCTGTCCTCAATCCGGAGATCTGCACCCGGCTCCCGGTCCGTGACGGACTTGACGAATGGAAGAAGGAATGGTCAATGAAAAGGCGGAATGGCACGTAACTAAGTGAGGTTCTGCTACCAAGAGCGAGTTTCTTGAAATTGTTCCAGAGGCCAACCGGTCCAAGAAGGTAAGAAGCTATTATTTGCGCAAGACATCGACCAATCGGTTGGCTGCTATTGCTACTAAAAGCGGAACGATTTCCTCTTCTCCGGGGGGAAAATTTGTACTGACTGGAGACGGAATGTATAAGACAACATAAAGGATGCAAGGAAACAGTCAGTCAGGGTATCCTCAATGGAACGATTTGAATAACGCCTTGAAAGATTTCTGCTTTTAAACAGTGTCAATGAAAGTTTGAGGTTAACTTGGGAGATGCGCTAGAGTTAGAATCCCAACTTTTGGCCTAACCTCAAACTTTTGTATGGCAGTGTACGGGATCGCTATGCAACGAACCGAACCAATAATGTCCGGATCTTCCGTTTCCAATAAATCGGTATAGAAATGTTGTTTCAAAATATCTGTTCCCTCGATTGCCGCCGGGCTGCCGGGTTTCGATATTGATTGATATGTTTTAATTGAAACGGATGGCAAACCCCGGCTCTCTGATAGGGGATAAGTAATCGGACTGGGGGAAGTAATTTTCATCTTCAAAGCAAGTTGGATGTTGTGCAACGTTTTCGGAGTTCGTGGTCGGGGTAGAGCTATGAAATCGTTATCATCGAAGATGACAAAACGGATGTGTAGCATTGTTTTCAATTATGAAAAATGTTATCAAAGCATAAATCGTTACATCAAAAGTTGCCTGGTGTAATCAGAGTATGTGAGGGGGTTTGATCGATGGAATTTGAGCAACAGTAACATATTAGCTTGTGTTCAAATAAACAACACACCTCCTGTTTAAATTCTATTTGTAAGAAGAGTCATAGCCATTTTAAATTGGTTATTGGGTATGAACCTAATTAAAAGGTAGGTGTTATTGCATTAAGTTTTACTTAACTTATTTATAGTTACATTTTACTTCAAACATTCAAAATTATCCTTTTTTGGTGAGATGAGAAGTTAAATTTACGTGATATTTCAGCTTTTTGTGTCTCGGAAGCTTACCTGAAATGAGAGAGAAAAAAAGTTTTTGTTAAAAATATGTCTCTAATGATGCTTTGTATGTAATAAGTAGATGATAAGAAAAATAGATAAACTACATCGTTAATTTTCATAAACAGTACCACAACTTTCATACTTCCACCCAAAACTTTCGAGTCGAAAGTATCGATTATGACATTATTATTTTTCTAAAATTTCTACAACATTTTTAATTACAATGTTGGGGGTGGGCGCATAGGTGAGTGGGGCAACCATATATTTCCATCGTTCTGGTTGATGACGATTTTGTTTGTTTTTGGAGAAAAAGTGACCTAATGTGCCAGTGTCAAACACGAAAACGCTTTTAGTACATTTTTCGTGCAAATATGAATTCAAAATCATATGTTTGATTTCATAAGGTGAGAAAGAGCAATATTCGGTAAAGGGATAGACTTAAGCAGCTACAACATTTTTGATTATTGATAAAGTCTGCTTCATTTAATATAGGAACAAATTCTTTTGCTCATTGTGGCGCTCCTAGTGGACGGATTTGGAAACTTTTTTCACCCACGTGTCGGGAAATTCATTACCTTTCACCATGTATTTATGTCATAACACCAAACGATAGCATTTTGTAAACAACCGCCATGGAAGCCGAACGGAGAGATTAAATTGTGCACAGTTTTCTTGAAAATCCATTGTTGTCGGCATCGAAGCTAGCTAAACAGCTTAAAATGCCCAGAAATACCGTATGGCGTGTTATCAAGCAGTACAAGGAAACATTGACGACGGCTCGGAAGCCGCATTCGAAGTGTCGGAGTGGAACTGTCGACCGGAAACTGCGTGGGAAAGTCATCAAGGCCGTCAAGAGGAATCCCAATCTTTCAGACCGCGATTTGGCCAATAAGTTCCAGGCCGCTCACAGTACGGCCTCCGAAAACAAACATGTATGCAAACAGCCAAATCGGACGCTGAAGCAGAACAATGTTGCCAGAATCCGTGCTCGAAAGCTGTACGACCAAGTGCTGACCAAGTTCGACGGATGTATTCTGATGGACGATGAGACCTACGTGAAGGCGGACTTCGGGCAAATCCCAGGTCAA
Organism: Uranotaenia lowii; assembly: GCF_029784155.1. Classification (NCBI taxonomy): domain Eukaryota; kingdom Metazoa; phylum Arthropoda; class Insecta; order Diptera; family Culicidae; genus Uranotaenia; species Uranotaenia lowii. The sequence goes on along the minus strand of NC_073693.1, from coordinate 107,619,151 downwards.
AAATTTTATTTGGCGACGGCACGGGGTGATGTACCTGCAAAATTTAAGTTCGTGTTTGCGGATAAATTCGCCCGCAAGTACATGATTTGGCAGGGGATATGCAGTTGTGGACAGAAAACCAAAGTCTTTCTCACTGACAAGACAATGACATCAGAAGTCTACAAAAAAGAGTGCCTACAGAAACGGATTCTGCCGTTTATTCGTGCCAACGACCGTCCAGTAATGTTTTGGCCGGACCTCGCAAGCTGCCATTACAGCAAAACAGTTATGGAATGGTACGCAACGAACGGGGTCAGCGTAATACCGAAGGACCTCAACCCCCCAAACTGCCCCCAGTTCCGGCCGATAGAGAAATACTGGGCAATCACGAAGCGGAGGCTTAAGGCAAAGGGAGAACTTGTTAGGAACATGACTCAAATGAAGAACTGGTGGAATCAAATCGCCAAAACGGTGGACGAAAAGGGTGTGCGCCGCCTAATGTGCCGTATTACGGGAAAAGTACGAGAATTTCTTCGAAACAGCAATGAATAATTTTTTTAATTTTTTATGAAAGAGTAAAGAAAATGCTACATTTGTATGAAAAACAAATTATGAATTCGTTAATAAATGACTGATCTACACGCAATTGTTTGTGTTCCAATATTAAATGAAGCAGACTTTATGTACGATGTAGTAAAACGCTTCACAAAACCTCAATTAACCTCAGATTTGAGCATTTTTACAAAGAAAGTCTAAAATTTTACGTAACATTCAAATGGGCTTGAAATCTAACTGGTAGAATCGACAAACCGTTTATTGTTAAACTCTTTTCCTTCATTACAATTTCACCAATCCGATGAAACTTCACGCATAAATCAGGGAGAATCGATACAAAAAATGATAAAATAATTATCCCAGAGGTTGGGTTCACAAAAGCTTATTCGGCTCTGTTTTTGGCATGAGTAGCATTTTACACAGCTTGATACTTTAAAGTCCTATATATTATATTTGGAAGATTAGTTTTTTTTATCTATTAGCTCTTGTTTGATGTGTGGGGAAATGAACCAAAAAACAAACAAGAAAAAAAACTGACTTAAAATTAATTTATTATCATTCATTCAATCAATGGGGGGACAATAGGGGAAAAATGTATAAACCGCGAAGAAATTCAATATCTTCCCTCCTACACAAACCAAATGAAAAAATTCTTTCATTTAGTGAAAATGTGCGAGAAATCGAATGGACATAGTTTCTGACGCCTCGCGAGCTTACGACCGGAGATATTGTTACTTTATAACCAAAAATTTCCATATATTTTGTAAACAATCCAGCATAAATTGGAATACAACAATGGAGATATGGCTGATTTCACCCTTGATTCCCCTATATTTTTTAACTAATTATGAAAGAAGCAAGTTAGGACTTCGAAATTTTGAACTTAATAAGACCTTTCTTGTGTGTTTTTTTTTCAGAGGATCGAATGAAGGCTATTTGAGCCACCTCCGAAAATGGAGCGTGTGGTGGCTCAAACAGTCTTCGTTCAATTTCTCGAAAAAAATCACTTAAGAAAGGTCTCAAAATTTCCGAATCCGAACATGCTTTTTTCTGAATTGATTAAAAAATATAGGAGAATTGCGGGTAAAAACAGCCATCACTTTTTCCGAAGCAGTGGCTCAAATAGCCTTCATTCGATTCCTCAAAAAAATCACATAAAATAAGTTCGATTTAGCTTAAAATTTTCCAGTCGAAAGCTTACTTTTTTCAATATAAGGTATTTGAAAAATATAGCAAATGAAAGGTAGAATTAGCCACTACTCCATTTTTCGAAGCGTGCGATGGCTGAAGTACCCTTCATTCGATTCCTCGAAAAAAATCACATAAGATAGGTCTTTTTTTCGAAATTTTCTAGTCCAAATTAGTTTTTTTTTTCTGGATTGTTTACAAAATATAGGGGAATTAGGAGTTAAAAGGCACTATTCCTCCGTAAGTAAGCTAGTGCGGCGTCTAAAAGCACGTCCTATCAAATTTTCGAACATTTTCACGGAACCTGCGGCTCGCGAACCGCGTTCGGTACTTTGGATATGAAGCTGCGGCACTTTAGCTCTCTGCAACAATGTTATAGATGTTTTTTTTTTTAAATAAAATATTTATAAAATCGTGGTTAACCGATAATTTATTCTTGTGACCTGGATATTCGCTGTAGGAAAAAGCGGTAAAGATTAAGTAGTAAAAAACATATTTAGAAGCCTATTTTTACAATGTTTTGCTTTTCACTGTTTTTGAAGAATAAGCATAAAGAACGAGATTTTATTTATCATTAACTGTAAATTCAGTTCTTTCTCAGCCTCCAGCAAGAGCAGTCGATTTTTCGATCTCGGTGCTTGCTGAAAATAAAGGCTAAAATTATTTATCCGATGCGTATTAAAGTTCGGTGGAGAGTTATACAATGAGTCCGTCACCCGGGGATAACCCGGAACGTACTCTACCGGAATGGCTAGACCCAACCAACATGCATGGGAAGCTGTATTACATATTTTTGCGCGCTGCTGATGGACACAATCTACCAAATAACCCGTTCCTGATTGGAAGATCTATCGAAAAACAAGTTGGTAAAATTGAAGGAGCCTTCTACGACCGCAACAAGAAATGGTACGTCTTGAAGATCAGGAATAAAGACCAAGGTAGGCATTTACTTCTACTAAAAAAGCTAGAAGATGGTACTCCCATCGAATTTGGAAGACATCCTACATTAAATAGTAGAAAATTTGTTGTGCGATGTGACGAAGTTAATGGTATGACAGATGAAGAGCTACTTTCCGAATTGTCGAATCAAAAGATTACACACGTTCGCCGCATTACGAAAAAAACAAAAGATGGTATTGTCGGTACACCAACTTTGATTCTAACGATAAATTCTACAATTATACCGGATTTTGTGCAATTCGGATTGCTTCGAGTGCGCACTCGCGTTTATATACCGCAACCATTGCTTTGTAAGCATTGTTATCGTTACAATCACACCAAAAAACGTTGCACATTTGAAAAAGCATGTAGCATATGTTGTAGCACAAAACATGACTCAACTGGATGCCCTGGTATTAAATACTGCCAAACATGCCAAACATCGGATCACGCACCCACCGAAAAAAGCTGTAGGAAATGGATAGAAGAAGAAGCCGTTTTGAGGATGAGCGTGGAAAAAAATGTAACTATAGCAGAAGCCCGTCGCACAATTTGCACTAACTCTAACTCGACCAGCTACGCATCTATTACTCGATCTGGAATAGCACAAAAGAACGCAAATCACCAGCAGCAGAATCAAACCGAACAGCAACAAATGAAACGTGTTCACCAAACAGTAGAATCTGGACCGAAAGCACTTACTGTAGAAAGCCCTCCTCGCAAGCGATCGCCTTGCCCTCGCCAAGCACATGGTGTGCCTACCGAAAGCGATGATCCCCTCAACGAGACCAACAAATCATCTTCCTCTGCCGTGAAGCAATACGGCAAAACAAACCCTTCTCTTTCAACCCCTCCTCCCAATCCTAATCCTTTCCAACCCCCTCTTCCTAATAGTGTAAAAATGAAATTAAATAAGCCCCCCGGCACATAAATACTTTTGTAAAGTAATATGCCTAATAAAATTATATTTAGAATTAAAAAAAAAAAAAAAAAAAAAAAAAAAAAAAAAAAAAAAAAAAAAAAAAAAAAAAAAAAAAAAAAAAACTGTAAATTAAGATTGCCAGAATTTTTTCAGCACGTATTCGGGCCGGACAAACCGGGCAATTTTTATATAAAAACCTGGCAAAATCCGGACATTCGATTTCAAATTGACGACCATAAATCCGGGTAATATCCGGGCAACTTTGGTTACAAGTCAAAAAATTCCTCAGCAAAAATCATAAAAAAATGATTTTTTTTTTTTTTTCATCAAAACTCATTGATAGATTTCGAACAGTTTTTTAGGCTTCCAAAAAACCTTTCTTGATTTTTTTTATAAAACTTGCTCAAAAAATTTCGTTTTGGAGATGCTTGTTGTTTTTTTTGTTTAATTTGCATAATAAAGAGAATAAATCCGGGCAAAATCCGGGCATTTTTCAATGAAGGCAACCAGGCCGGGCCGGACTGTTCTTAAATTTAAATTCAAATATCCGGGCAAACCCGGATAAAACCGGGCAATCTGGCACCCTTACTGTAAATGCAATAAAAATAACAAAAACCAAAATCCAATTATTTATTTCCAAAACCTGTTCATATTTTGGAATCAATTGAACACAGTTGTAGCTAACAGAAGAATCAAGGTTTATAATTTATGTAAAAAAAGGAATTGTGAGATAAGATTTGAGATGAACCTTGGTAAAAATTATTTTTTTGTGTGCTAACTTATCAGTTTTTCTCCCACCTTCTTGTGGAAAATACCTATATTTTGGCTGGATTTGTCCGGATATAACTCGGTTCTGAGTTTAAAATTTAGAAACCCAATGCTCGGATTCACCTGTATCTATAAATCTGTAAAGGTTACTCAACTAATAACGGGTTAATAAGTGAATTGATACATGCAATTCAAATACAAAATTCTAAACTGAGAATTGAGGATTACAAATTTTAATTTGACGGCTTTTAAAACTTGAATCATCATTGAGAATAAATAAAAATTTTAATTCTGAAAAGATTCAGTTTTTTGTAATAAAACTGTATATATTAAAAAAAAAAAAACTTTGAGTCTTTGAATACATTGAAAATGTCATGCGTGCAGCCAATATTTACCAAAATCACATACATTTTGAACGAAGTTTAAGTAAAGGACATTTTTTTTATTTTTTACTAACAATTGATTACCATTGGTTTATTTTTATAAATTTTCGATTTGAAGCTTTAAAATTATCCTTGAACTGGTTTTACCAGTTAAAATGTACTGTTTCTTAATTATTTGTCACGAAATTTCAATGAAGGCTGCAAAATCACATTAGGTATTCTAGATTTATACTGGTCAAACCATGGATATTTTTTTGATAATCTAAGCTCTAGCAAGCATTGATGAATCATCTAGAATGTTTTGAATTTCATTCTTCTTCAATTGGACGTACCGAATTGAAGAATCACATTTGACATAAAATGAGATTTTTTAATTTTTCAGATGCATTAAATTCGGAAGACACGTTCGCTTGATGACATGAGTTTTGAAAGTTGTAAGATGTGAGGAGTAAAATTTTTGAAGATTAAAATTTTCGAATGCATAAATATCAGTTCAATTTAACCTCATACTTCTAGATTTTGGAAAGGATAAGGTAAATCTGAGGAATGTCATAAAAAGCTTGATAATTTTAAGAAAATTTATTTCCCTTTTCTTTGTTATGTCATAAGCTTTGCTATATCGAAAAAATTTACAATATTCTGCTCATGTTAATATGTTGAAATCTTTTATCATGCAAAGTATTCATTGAGGCTTGATATGGACTCGATATTTGCTAACGCTTTAAAATTGATATACATTCAAACCAAGTTAGAAGAATTGACAATCCAGAAGAAAATCCATGTACAAAATGGTAATTAGAAACAGATTTAAAAGAAATATTCATGAAGAAAACTCTAAAGTTTGTTAAGTAAATTTCATAAAAGTAATGTTCATTGATCATTCATATAATAAGTTTTTTTTTATTTAAAACAAAAACAAAACATTTCTAATGTGGCTCTTTCAAACTCTGAAATAAGAAAGTTTGAAAATTTTGGCTCTTCCGACTCAAAAGGTTGGCGACCACTGCACTATGGGAAAGGATATTTTCATTGATTTGTTCCATGAAGGAGGGAAGATATTGCATGTCTTCGCGGTTTATACATTTTTTTCCCATCGCGAAAAAACAAAATTCTCTTTTTTTAGAAATTTTTAGCATGTTACAACTATTTCAGAAAATACTGAAGAATTTTTTTTAGTGGTGATAAGAATTATCAAAGAAAACATTGAAATTTATTAAAAATTCTTCAATATTCCAGTAATTTTTGAAATTGAGAAAAATAACAAAACAAAAATGTGTACAATTATTTTCTCAAAAGTCAAAATTACTCGCGATCTTCGTGAAAGTCAATCATTGAATTTGTAAAACCTTAAATTTTCAAATCTCTGTAATCTTTTAGAGTTTCGCCAAATAAGTGCACAAATCTTTTTAACACTAGAAGGACCGGCAAATTGAATATACCTATTCGGACCGTGACCAGTCAAAATGACTGGTAAAGGGGAAATTCTTGATATCACAATATTTTTAACTTTTTTCTTTTGACAATATTTTGTTATTAATTCGGTAACATTTTTCTTATAAGATGGAAATATTTTTTCACCATGGGTGCACGGAAACACCTCACTTTGGCATAGTTGACGAAAGAGTGTATGTCATAACATGAATATTTCAATTAATTATCAAAAAAATAAAACACATTATCAATTTAATTATAATATCATGTTAGATGGCTATGAGTATTGACCATGGGTGCACGGTTTCACTTCGGTTTTGTTTTAGTAGATATTTTCTAGCATCCATCACTCTGAAATTTTTCAACACATTTTCTATAAATTATACCTGATATTGTAGGTTTTGAAGCATATTTTATCTATAAGTAGAGCAATTTACCATGGATGCACGGATTCACCGCCATTTATTCAAAATCAATTTTTTTGCATGTTAAAGGTAATGAATAAAGACTTTTATAGATTCAAATGAAAACTGTGTTATTGACATGGGTTTTGACTGTGGGTGCACGGATTCACCGCGTTTTAATCAAATATTGGACTTTTTGGAAATTTTGAAAAAGCATTTTTACAAATCTTAACTAAATCAAAGTCGAAACCATGTCTTCCATGTTGAGATAGTAACATTTAAATAACGATTTTTATTTTAAGTTCCGTTTTTTTCATTCCTGGAAAAGAAATATTTCAAAAATATCTTGAAATAAAAAATTTATTTATTTATTACTAAAAAAAAGGTTTTTGCAATCGTATATTTATCTGATAAGATCTGATCAACATCCAAGAAATTGGAAAACGGTTACCACGGACCGAGTGAATTTTGAGAATTATATTATCAAGTTATGCCGCGTCATTCCATCTCGAACGTTCAGCAAGTGTGGATGTGCTTTTATTCGCTGCCCATCCAGAGTGTGTTTTTTTATCCTCTCGCAAAGTATTGCTGCAAACTTTTGACGAGTTGGTCAACAAGGTTTGTCAGCCGGAGTGATCAGTGCCGATAAGAACAATTTGCGTTTGATTTTTCTAACGCTGGTGTGCAAAAGTGTATCCAGTCATCACCATCGACGCCAAGGCCATCAACAACGATTTCGAGTGTCTTTGTTCCTCCAATATATTCGGTTTTGCTTGCCGCGGGTGACTAGGCACATCAGCTTGACGTTGAATTGGTCGTTTTCGTCGGCGTCGCCAGAGGAAGAGCCAACAGCACCACGTGGTAGCCGCCATTGTTTCCTGCCTTACATCATCGGAGGCGAAGACAGAGCCCCAATAAATCAAGAGAAGGAGACTAAAGTTGAGTTTTGTTTTATTAGTTCAATATTTATTCTTTTTCTTGTTTTTATTCTTTCTCTCTTGTCTATAATTTTATCTTTTGTATTAATTCGAACATTTGTGGCTTCGTTCAGATTTTACTGCGGCAGACTAATTAGTCTCCGTAGTAAAATATGAGCGAAGGCGGAGGGAACAACTCAGCAGTTTTGATGGATGTTGCCGAGACCTCCATCAAGGCTGCTAAGATGCCCACCCGACTCAGGGTCTACCCAGAGGACCCAACTTTTTCTGGTCCTTGGGTGGTTTACTTTCGGCCTAAAACTGACGGTAAATCGCTTAATGTGATTCAAATCACTAAGGATTTGGCAAGATGGTCCTCCGTAACCGAGGTAACCAGGGTACGACCAAACAAATTGCGGGCTGTCGTGGCTAACTTGAAAGCTGCGAATGAAATTGTTGCTAGCGACTTTTTCAAGCTCGAGTATCACGTTTTTATCCCCTCTCGAAACGTGGAGATTCAGGGCGTGATATCCGAAATGAGTTTGACGGCAGAATACATTGTGTCTAAAGGGGTAGGCAAATTTAAGAACCTCGATTCGACTTCGGTCAAAATCCTGGACTGCCGCCAACTTTCTTTTGCCACCACTGAACAGGGAGTCACAAAGTATTCCCCGTCAGCCTCATTTCGGGTTACCTTTGAGGGAACCGCTCTCCCTCACTACGTTTCGATAGACGGAATTTTGAGGCTCCCCGTGCGACTCTTTGTGCCTCGCCCAATGAGTTGCAAAAAGTGCATCAAAATTGGGCATACTGAATCACATTGTTGCAACAAGGCACGCTGCTCTCGTTGCGGAGATAATCATGAGGAAGGAGCGTGCTCAGCAGTAGAGCAGAAATGTATCTATTGCGGGGGCTCACCTCATGATATCTCTGTGTGCGAGGCGTTTAAGAGTCGCTGGGATAAGGAGAGGCGCTCTTTGAAAGAACGATCCAATCGTTCTTACGCCGCTATTTTGAAGAGTGCTTCTCCCCCGACCCAACTTACATCTCACAATGTTTTTGCTGCTTTGCCAGTTGACGTCGCGGACACAGATTCAGCCGATGAAGGGTTATCATTCGTTTTGAAAGGGAACTCCAGGAAGCGCACCAAGGCGTCTTCCGCAAAAATCCGAAGAAAAATCCCCCCGGTTACTCCTGTCTTCAACTTTGGTAAAAAACCAACCGTAACAGATAAACAAGGCGAAACTCCTCCTGGATTCCGTGGAAAAACTTCACAATCCAATGAACCAGTAATTTCCGGAACATCAAAAACACCAACATCCAACGTGGAAACATCATTACCAACGAATCAATCGGGGATTTTCAAATTGTCTGACATTATAAACGGAATATTCTCATCATTTAATGTTTCTGACTCTGTCAGAGGTATTGTATCCTCTTTGCTTCCCATTGTAAAGACTTTTTTCCAGCAATTGATGCAAACTTGGCCCCTTCTTTCAGTGTTTATCTCTCTCGATGGCTAATTTAGCAAGAGAGGTCAGAGATATCACTGTTTTACAGTGGAACTGTCGTAGTCTTATTCCTAAAATGGATGCGTTCAACTTTTTGATTCATAGAACCAATTGCGATATTTTTGCGTTGTCCGAAACATGGCTCTCTTCTCAATCTAACATCTCATTCCACGATTTTAATATTATCCGTCTGGATCGTGACGATTCTTATGGAGGGGTGCTTTTGGGGATCAATAAGCGCCACTCCTTTTATAGAATCCACCTTCCCTTATCAGGCGGAATTGAAGCTGTTGCTTGTCATACAACTATAAGAGGTAAGGACTTATGTGTTGTCAGTTTGTACTGGCCTCAGAGAGTTGCAGTGGATCGGAGTCACCTAGAAGACCTGTGCTCAGTGCTCCCTGAGCCAAGGTTGATCCTGGGTGACTTCAATTCACATGGAACTGTCTGGGGAGAACAAATTGACGATAGTCGTTCTACTCTTATCTATGACATTTGCGACAGTTTCAATTTAACAGTTTTGAACACGGGTGACAAAACACGAGTACCTAAACCTCCTGCAAGACAAAGTGCAATTGACCTCTCACTCTGCTCAAATTCACTATTGGTAGTGATCACTTGCCTATCAAAGTTACAATCACAAATGCGGTCAACTCTTCCAATATCATAAATATGACATATGACCTCTCAAGACACATCGACTGGAAGAAATATGCGGATGCAATTACTACAGCCCTAGATTCTGTAAATGGCTTATCACCCATTGAGGAATACAAATTCCTTTCTCACTTGATTCACGAAAGCGCGGTTCAATCTCAAACGAAACCCATCCCAGACCCATCGGTTCGTCGAACACCCCCCAAAGCATGGTGGGACAGCCAGTGTTCCAAATTGCATGCCGAAAAATCTAAAGCATTTAAAGCCTTCCGAAAGCATGGTACACTCGACAACTTCCAATTGTATTCTTCCCTGGAAAATCAATTCAAAAAGTTGATCAAAGCTAAAAAAACAGTCATATTGGCGTTATTTTGTGGGAGGTTTGTCACGAGAAACTTCCTTAAGTACATTGTGGAAAGTGGCACGACGCATGCGGAATAGTACTTCAACTAATGAAAGCGAGGAATATAGCCATGGTTGGATCTTCAATTTTGCAAGAAAAGTCTGCCCTGATTCAGCACCTGTGCAAAAAATTATTCGCAATGTGCCACCAGGTAGAAGTGAAATGGATTCTAACTTTTCGATGGTTGAATTCTCACTTGCTCTCCTCTCTTGCAACAACTCAGCTCCGGGAGTTGATCAAATAAAATTTAACTTGTTGAAAAATCTTCCGGATGCTGCAAAGTTTCGCTTGTTAAATTTATTTAATCAATTTTTGGAGCATAACATTGTTCCCCAAGAATGGAGACAAGTGAGAGTTATAGCTATACAAAAGCCCGGAAAACCAGCATTCGATTTCAATTCCTATCGCCCTATAGCGATGTTGTTTTGTATACAGAAGTTGATGGAGAAAATGATCTTGTTTCGTTTGGATAAGTGGGTGGAAACAAATGGCCTCCTTTCAGATACTCAGTTTGGGTTTCGCAGGGGCAAAGGGACAAACGATTGTCTTGGTTTGCTGTCTTCAGAGATACAAATGGCATACGCAAAACGTGAACAAATGGCTTCAGTGTTTCTAGACATCAAGGGAGCTTTTGATGCAGTCTCAATAGAGGTTTTGTCAGACAAGTTGCACTCCCGGGGTCTGCCTCCTCTATTGAACAACATCTTATACAGCTTGCTTTGTGAGAAACAGCTGAATTTTGCTCATGGAGATATTGCAATAACAAGAACATCATACATGGGCCTACCTCAGGGCTCATGTTTAAGTCCTCTTTTGTATAACTTTTATGTAAGCGACATCGACAATTGCCTCTCTGAAGGCTGCACTCTAAGACAACTTGCAGATGACGGCGTAGTATCTGTAATAGGTAATACTGAGTCTCATCTGCACAGGCCTTTACAAGATACTTTAAACAGATTGTCTTCCTGGGCTTTGGAGCTTGGGATCGAGTTCTCCCCAGAGAAAACAGAGTTGGTGGTTTTCTCTAAAAAACATAGACCAGCTCAGCCAAAGCTCCAACTCCTAGGCAGAGCGATCACTCAATCGAGGTGTTTCAAGTATCTTGGGGTTTGGTTTGATTCCAAATGCACCTGGAGAGCTCATATTGAGTATTTGAAAGGAAAATGCCAGAAAAGAATTAATTTTCTCCGTTCAATTACCGGCACCTGGTGGGGAGCTCATCCGGAAGATCTGATCAAATTGTATCGAACAACTATTCTCTCAGTGATGGAGTACGGCAGCTTTTGTTTCCAGTCAGCTGCCAAAACACACCTCATTAAACTCGAGCGTATCCAATATCGTTGTCTTCGAATAGCGCTGGGTTGTATGCCCTCAACACACACCATGAGTCTCGAGGTTTTGGCAGGCGTACTCCCACTGAGGGATAGGTTTTATTCATTATCTCTCCGGTTTCTCATCAGGTGTGAAGTCATGAACCCATTGGTGATTTTAAATTTTGAAAAGCTACTAGAGCAAAATCTTCAAACAAAATATATGACTATATATCATGAATTCATGTCTATGCAGGTTAATCCTTCGTCGTTCTCTCCCATTCGTGTTTTTCATCCTGATTGCGACTCTTCTTCTGTCCAGTTTGATATGTCCATGCAGCATGAAATCCGTGGGGTTCCGGAACAACATCGTACTCTTATTGTTCCTAGGATTTTTGATGCAAAATATGGACACGTCAGTGCTGATAAAATGTACTTTACTGATGGTTCCCTGATAGAAGAATGTACCGGGTTTGGAGTGTTTAATCAAATTACAAGTGCATCTTACAGTCTTCAATATCCATGCTCAGTGTATATTGCCGAATTAGCTGCCATACATTGGGCACTAGAAAGTATAGCCGCACGACCCGTTGAGCACTACTATATTGTTACGGATAGTCTCAGCTCCGTAGAGGCTATTCGTTCATTAAGACTCGGAAAGCACTCACCGTTCTTCCTTGAGAAGATACGGGTAACATTGAGTGCTTTATCTAGACGCTGCTTTTGTATCACCTTTGTTTGGGTGCCATCACATTGCTCAATAGTGGGTAATGAGAGGGCAGACTCACTTGCAAAGGTGGGCGCGGTTGAAGGCGAAATTTATCAGCGTCAAATCGCCTTTGACGAATTTTACTATTTGATCCGAAGAAACTCTCTAGTCAACTGGCAGCGCAAATGGAACGAAGATGAGTTGGGTAGGTGGCTTCACTCGATTATCTCAAAGGTAAGCCTCAAACCCTGGTTCAATAGATTGAACCTGAGTCGGGATTTTATTAAAACATTTTCCCGTCTCATGTCCAATCATTGTTCCTTAGACGCGTTACTCTTTCGTGTGAATCTCGCTAGCAGCAATTTATGTAGATGTGGCCAAGGTTACCATGACATCGAGCATATTGTTTGGTCGTGTGAGGACCATCTTATCGCCAGAGCGAATTTGATTGATTCCCTTCGGGCCCGAGGTAAACCACCTAATGTTCCAGTGAGGGATGTGTTGGCTGCGGTAGACCTGGACTACATGTTTGAATTATACCTGTACCTTAAATCTATCGATCTCCGTGTTTAACTGTCATTTTCCCTTTTTATCTTCTTCCTTTTGACTATAGTAGTTTTAAATATTGAACTGTAAATACATAAACTTAACTTCACATATTCGCTGATCTGGGCCGTTTCAAACTAAAAACAGTGTAAAAAAAAACTTGGTGAATTAGATCTAAGCAAACTATGTTTTGTATACGAACAAGAAAAAGACACCTTGGCTCCGTTAAACTAAAAGGTTTGAGCCGTTTCAAATAAACGAATTATTAAAAAAAAAAAAGTTATGCCGTGTGACGGAAAACAGTGAAAATAAAAATAATGAATCAACTTTGTCAAATGTACACGTTGAAAAGTTTTTCGATTGACCAATATTGCATTTTAAATACCTATCATATCTATTTAACTCAAAAATGTTTTGTGTTCTGAAGCAAGTTGAAAACAATTTATTTCTATATAATTTACAACGGCGAATTTACAGCCTTTCTGTGCACCCATGTTGAAATATCTTAGCGCCGTTGTGGTGTATCAGATAGGCTTCAACGAGTCTGGTCTAAGTATGCCAGGCGTACTGGATTCGATTCCCGGTATCGGCAAGAAAACTCTTGGGTTCAAACCACATAAGTTGCCGACAGGTAAGATGTGTTTCCTCTTATAATAAAAATGTTCAATCAGTTACCAACTGGCCAGGTATATACACGGGTGCCGGAATACCTGTAAGTGAACTTGCTTTGGAAATTTGTCGAACCTAATGCATTCTTAGATTATGCATGTGAATACATACTTGGGCAGAATCTGCGGTGAATCCGTGCACCCATGGTGGATAACCATTATATAAAAAATATTCCGAGCACTCATGTTGAAATATCATTTCAATTATTCAGTTAAATAGCTGTTGTCTTCAAATTTGAATAAATGAGCACACAATTCATAATTATTTTACTCATTCTGGTTTAGTATAAAACATATTTATCACCTAAAACTACTCGATTACTCGAATGTACATGTATTAAATCTAACATAACTTTTACAAATCTTGATGAAATTTCGCCAAATTTTGACAGAAAGTTCGATTGAAGTTGAGCAACAAAACAGACCAAAAAAATTGGGAGTAGAGTGCTTGAAGCGCCACACAGCGGCCAATCCGAGAACTTTTTCTACAAATTTTCTTGACTTTGCATCGAAAATCAATAATTTCATAACGAATGACACACTTCTGCCTACCATAAATCAATTAGGGCTCATTGTTTTGAATGTAGATTTCAAATGAAACCAAAAGCAAGCGAAAAAAATTTATCTTGTTTGAGTTATAGGGTTGTGAATTTTACCAGTCATTTTGACTGGTCACGGTCCGGCTCATTAAAAGAGCTAGTGAAATAAAAAATACACAGTTTTGTAGAGATTCAAAATTCATGAAAAGTCATATTTTTTGCGAATTTTTAAAGCGAGTATTCAAAAGATATTCAACAAACAAAGTGTCCAACCAGTCATTTTGACTGGTGCGGTCTTTCTAGTGTTAATGAATTTAAACTTGTTTTCCAAAGTTATTTCGAGAATGAGAGCTGTTCGAAAAAAAAAACTTTTTGCGGATTTGGAATCTGTGCCCTAAATTAGTCAAAATCAGCTAAGCACCTCGCAAGAATGTAAATTTTATTGCCTTGTGATAGAAGCTAAGTAGAAGGCTAATCAGCCATTGTCGTAAGACTTTTCAAACTTTTTCTCAAATACCACATATTTTTGATTTTATATTCATGTTGCCCTTAACTCTTTATTTATTTTATCCTGAAAATTTTGTACTCTTAAAGATTTGATCCTAAACCCTCGAGCAGAGAACTAGAGAAAGTTACATCTGTATGATGGCCAATGTAAAAATTGCTATTCGTCGAAACATCAATTAAAACCAAATTAGTTTTCAGAGAAGCCGAATTCAAAGACATTTGAATTTCATTTGCATTCACCAAATGCCTAAACTATTTTCAAACAGGATCTGCAAGATTTGTTTTAAGTTTGATTTGGCTTTTTGTGATGTAAAGTGCCTATTTTTCCGTTAAATTTCTAGTCCACAGAAAAAAAAGAACTCAAAGTCGACGATTTTATTTGTAATCGGAGAATGAAGTGCTGAATATAAACGAGGACATTCAATTCGGTGTATAAAATGAGCATTTTACACATTCCACCGTGACGTGAAATAACTTTTCCGGACTTTTCTGAACTTTTATCATTCTAGAGGTTAAACAATTAACCGTGGAATTAAAAAATAGCATTGTTTCGCAAAATAAATTTCCTTTGAAATGAGTATGATTTGGTAACTAAAAACAGTTAATGTGTTGTGCTCGATTAGTTTTGTGACGTGAACTCATGCTAATATTGATCATTTTTGACTTCCGTTCATATAACCTTAATTTTATGTTCTCCCTTTTGAAATAAAATATCGATGTCTTTCTGATTGAACAACAACAAACCAACTTATTCCTCTTTGAAGTTGTGCCCCTTTAGCTTAAATTCAAGTAAAACTATTCGAGATATCATTTCAAGGAGGCCTTCTCAGCTGATATATTTTACGTTTAAATTCCGATTTTCAGGTCTCATTCTCCTTACTTAGATTTTTTAGATATCTAGTACTTAATGTGATGGATGTTATTCTACCCGATCAGGAGAGCATATCAAAATAATAACTCAAACGTATCTCATCAAGATATTTACATCTGATTCAGTTATAATTAAGTACTCCAAATTTTCGATTTTAAGTTTCTCCATTCTGAATTATATCTTATTCTGATTGACAAACTTGAATGGGGTTGAGCTCATTTTCAATGATCAAGATTTTTTTCGGATTGTCCTGAAATAAAATGATTATATCTTATTTTGATATACGTACAACTTTTTCTGAAACACGGACATCGAAGTCAACGGCTCAAACCTTACATTAACGAGTTTCGCTCAACAGATTCATAAAATTGAATCAAATTTTTGGGAAACCAAAAATGGGGCATGGTTTTATCAAATAATGTGGTTTATTGACCTTCCACTTGAAAATTTTCTCGTAGTACTCATATATTAATAAGTTATAATTTTGATATAATTTGTTCTGTCCAATATCAAACTATGCTATCTGAACGAGATATAATCTTGATAGGAGCATATCTAAAACTGATATAATTTAGCTATGATCGTATAGATTTTTTGATATAATTTGAGATATTTTAACATCCCACGAGTACTCATTTAGATAGAAAAAAATAAGTATCAAAATATCTCATTTTAATATAATTTTGTTTTTCTCTCCTGATCGGGAACTCGGGGGGTCCTTTTCCCCCTTTATACGGTCATGCTTGTAGGGAATCATGGGCCATATAAAGTGGGGTATCTTGGGCCACCTACGTTAAGGTTTTTTACACATTTTCATAACTTGACATACATTTTCCTTATCTGTAAAGTTTTCTTTAGTCAAATGAAGAGTTATAAATAATATTATATTGATTGTGATAAAGACGAACATTAATCATATTTAAAAAATTTTGCCAAATCGTTTTCGAGCCAGGTTTTTAAAACTATTCGATCATACACAACTTTCTTTTTTATTTCCTTACCTAGAATTACTTTAATATTTGTTGTACATGAATTATCAAATAATAGTTTTGGGTCAACTCATATACTTTGTATGGTATTTGGTAACTTTAAAATTCTTGTTTGAATTTCAAATTTGCTAGAATACTTTTTAAAGAGAGATGGCCTTCACTATATTTGCAAAACTCACTTGATGCCCTCCTGGAACTCAGATTCAAAATTCGTTATAATTTCTCGTGTTTATTTAATGACTCTCATTAAAATTTATAAAATTATAAACATTTTATATTTATGGTTTTAAGTGAAATTCACTTTTCAATTTCAATGTTGAATTAATTTACGTGAACTAGTTCGTAAGATTCAATTAAAAATTCACACCCTTACAGGAAGACGAGCCAAAATGTTCCCATTTTCTCTTGTGCCGACGTCAGTTTCCGGTTTCAAGCAGCTGGAACCGTTTTGTCATCACGTTCCCGGGGAATGGAAAAAAACACTTCATTCGCGATAAAATATTGCATAATTTAATCAAATTTGCAAATTAAATGACACTTTTTTGCTTGCCTTGGGAACACGCCAACCGACGACAACCACAAGCAGGCAGAGACCCTAGTGCTCCAGCCTGAATGGTCCATTCAGGAAGCTTTTAATCGATCACAGCGAAACGGCGAAAAACGGCCATTCGTCGCTGGGTATATGAAGTCCAAAAGTGGTGCGCGAGCACGAGCCAAATTATAATTATTCCACGTCATCCCCCCTTTCCACTTCCACATCGTCTTCAACCTCTAAGGATCTGTTGAGAGAAGTTTAGAAAGTTAAAAAAAAATCTCATCAATCGAAGATGGAGATTGGGCGGGCAAGCGGCATCGAAACACCACTTCGGAAAATGTATGGCCCCAGATTCCCGAATGGAGGAAATGTTTTGCCTGCCTACCCTCAGGCGCCGGACAATGAATGGGAGTGTTCTGAGCGCGGGATTTGAAGGGTTGTTAATGGGTGGAATGTTGTAACGGCTGCCAGTTGCGAGAAACTTTTCCCCGTCCA
The DNA here is from genome assembly GCF_029784155.1 of Uranotaenia lowii. Classification (NCBI taxonomy): domain Eukaryota; kingdom Metazoa; phylum Arthropoda; class Insecta; order Diptera; family Culicidae; genus Uranotaenia; species Uranotaenia lowii. The sequence continues at coordinate 107,601,925 of NC_073693.1, read as the reverse complement.
TCGTTCTCTTCTGGGAGCCTGCTGCTTGCTTGTAGCCTTCTGATCGATTCGTTGGGCTGTCTCCAAAGTTGGGGCAGAAGTTGATGGATGTTCACAGCAAAAGAAAAGGGTTTGGGGGCGGAAATTTATGTCTAACATGAATTGAATTTGAATTCAATTTGATTGTTCAACGAGTTAACAACATACTGGAACAATGAATTTCGTGCCTCAGCGAACATTGTTTGCTAGAAGTATCTGGAAGTTCGAGACAGAGAGAGAGCGTTTCCCCCGACGGGCCATTTCCGGATGAAAATGATGTTGAGCTACTCTGTACTACACACTATTAATTTTTTGGTGTAAATTTATGTCAAATTGGATGCACAAAATTGAAGCATCACTTTTGACATAAATTTACACGAGAGAAGACAGAAACGCTTCAAGCCATAAATTCTCGAAGACATAAAACTGCAAATAAAAGGACGTAATTTTATGTCACATTAAACGCACATAAATAAAACATCGCATCTCACATAAAATTACGTTGCCTTTGACATATTATTACCCGAGTACATAAATTCAGGGATTTTTTTCAGGAAAATAATAACAACATTTTTTCAGTCAAATAAATTTGTACTGTGACTATGTTTATTTGATATTTACATAATCTTTAACTGATCTTCACCTAGCAAAAACTTGACAATGTGATTTTTGCGACTACTTCATAATATTCAACATTTCATTCATTCAACTATCGAATGCTATCATATGGTCTTTGTTTTTTTTTAACTAACCTAGTCTCTGTGTGCTATGGTTGCAAGATTTGTAAATGCAGCAAGTTTCAAATACGCTTTCAAAAGCTGCACCATCGTTCAATGCATAGTTGTAGTGAGCGAACTGCTTATGAACAAACTGCAAGGGGACAAAAAACTAAAAGTCAGTATTCTGTCAATATCATGGAATACAAATCAGTTTTGACAAAGTACTTTATGGCTTTCAACTATGGAAACTAGCTATAAAAAAGTGTTGATTTGTTTTAACTTCCCCAGTTTAATCAATTGTACAAATTAATCGAAATAGAGGTAATTTAGCTTTTTAGGTTTACTCGAAATAATTCCGAATAACAAGTGCAGCAGTTTCTCAAGAGTAGAATATTAATTTGAATTTTATACATTAAGTTGTTTAAATGTGCGATGTATAGGGCAAATATTCATATTCCCAGAATAACTCAGTACGAAAATCGCCTTTATATATGCAATTTATCGTTACATGGTTCAAATAACAAAAGTTTAAAAAAACATCTTTACATACATAAAGGCGATTTTCGTAATACATAGCAAGTATGTGGTATAACTGTCCTACATCGCACGATAAAGCGCCTTTATTTATACAACTCAAACGATTTATCGACTTATAACTGTAGTTCAGTGGTTTTCAAACTTTTTTCACTCACCGCCCCTTTTTGCAAAATCTTCAAGCTCAACGCCCCCCTGGGCAAATTTTCAGAAAATCTATTAAAAAATGAAAATCTGGATCGTTTAAAAACCATTAGCTTTTGGCTTGATGTTGTTGTAAGGCTTAATGCAAAACTCAAATTTATATGAGGCCCTCAGAGCCAAAAGGGTAAGGGGTATTAAAGATGGTCGATTTTGATTTAATAATGTCGAACGATTCTTAAATTTCAATCTATATTTCATGATTTTTCAAATTTTTAGAATTTAATTTACATGATATTTTGTCCGAAAGAGAAATGCTTTTTTTGGAAAATATATGGAAAATGACCAAACATAACAAATTAAAGGCGTATTTTCTCAAAATCTGCTTTTATATTCTTATACTAAGGTTGCCAGAATTTTCCCAGCACGTACCCGAGCCGGACAAATTCGCGTTATTTTATCTTAAAACCTGGTAAAATCCGGGCGTTGGATTTCAAAATTGTCGACCAAAAACCCGGGTAATGTCAAAACCCAGGAATTTCAATACAAAATATAAAGAGAAAACGTGAAAAAATATTTCCGTTATAATTTATCAGCAATTTTCAATCTTATTTTAGGCATTCAAAAATTGTTTTCATGATTATTTCCATAAAATTTGCTCAAAAAGTTTCTTTTTGGACGCATAATTAAGTATTTTTACAACACAATTTGTTTTGAAAAATGAAGTGAATAATTCTGGGCAAAATCCGGGCTTTTTTCAATGAAATCCGGGCAACCGGGCCGGACCGGACTTTTGTCGAATTTTCGTTAAATATCCGGACAAACCCGGATAAAACCGAGCAGTTTGGCAACCTTTATTTATACCCTTTTGGCTGCAAAGGCTTCATATTGCTTTAAACCTCCAGTAAACACTTAATTCTATGTAAAGTTTCCTGGACACTTATTAAAACTGATAAATTAGTTTGATATCTAATCATATATCTGAAATTTTGATGAACAAAATTTTTTATTCACCATTAATTTGCATTAGTGTTGAAGACCTAATTGCATTATTGAATACAAACTAAATACTGTCAAGCCGGTAAAATAACGTAAGAATAGTATTACTTTTTGATATCTGAATTTGAGTCCTGTTCACAGTTATGCAGCATTCATGGGTCTCAAAGTTTAAATTAGATTCTCATAACTAAATCCAGGCGATGTAAGTAATAACCGTAAAGATTAAAAGTTTATCCATGGAAAATGGCACAATTGATTTTTTGTGAAAATGTGAACTACGACCTCACCGCCCCCTTGAGCACTTCCAACGCCCCCCAAATTTCAACATTGAGCTCACCGCCCCCCTGGAAGCTCTCAACGCCCCCAAGGGGGCGGTAGGGACCACTTTGAAAACCACTGCTGTAGTTTATCGATATTTTTGCTATTACAGTACTTGCTCGCAAATCGAACTAGTTTGGACCGAAGGGTGCGTTCGATAGCCGAAAACAATCTATCACTGAATACGAAGAATATGTGCAACAGAGGTACTTACGTATAAATGCGGATTGCTAGTAATCTCAGAGGCGAATAAGCGGATTGTAACAAGATCGATTATTTGTTGTACACATCCGAAGGTTTTGTCCGGTGAATAAATTTGATAGACGTGTTCCAGTTGATGAACGCCTTGCAAAAAGTGAACTCGTAGTGAGTCGAATGGCGGGAATTCGTTAAGAATCTTTGCAGGCCTTCGTCGATAAGCCAATTTGTAACCGGCAGTTTCACTGTCGCTACTGCATTAGAAAAACTTGTTATAAGATGCCAAGCACACATCCTCGGTACCGATTAGAGATTTTAAAAACATTCTTCAAGAGGTAGGTATGTTTAATTGCAATGATCTCTGGAAACAACTATAAATTAAAAGTTTTTTTTTTAACAAATTTTATTGGTTATTACCTTAGATAATTTGATGAATATGTTGGACGATGAACTAATTTTTTTTGAATATTTCAGTATTGAAACTCGTCAATTTTTAATTGATTGTTATACTTGAACCGCAAATATTCTATTTATAAAAACAAACTGATTGTTATTATGCAACATGCAATGCTGTGCACGTTCAAGGTTAAAACTAGCATCGTTCAATCGTAGGCAGAAACTGGGTTCTATCGATTTCTACCCACAAGTAGAAGTTCAATGCGCCAATATTTTGGTCGAAACAAGTCAGCCTCAATAACAAAGGAATGCGAAACAGACGATGATAAGCGCATTTGTATTAGTGAGTAATAGACAAGAAACAGCTGATCAACTGTATACCTGTTTCTACTACAATGTAGTAACTACATAGATTCGAACAAGTTTCATTGAACACACCTACTGTTAGTTTGTTTGGCCTGTACACGCAGAATGTTTAGTAGGTTAAAAAAATAGATTTTAAACACAATTCAAAACATGGCATAACATTTAAAAAAGATTTAAATGTCAAATATTTACTAATGAAAATGAAAATAATCATTGGAAAACACAATAAGAAAAGTACTACAATATTTTAACTGCAAAGCTTATTGAATATTAATTCAAACATGAAAACGATTGTTTAGAAACGTATAAATATTTAAGAAAGATATCTACAGCCTTGAAACCGTTAAATTTTACGATTCAGTGTGAGGAAACTTTGCGGCACATTCTGCGAAACAGAATAATTTGATTGTCTTTCTTAGAAAGGGAGGTTTGAATTACTTATAGAATGTACAATTTTATATATATTTATAAATAATATTGATACATTTGTATATGTATATTCAAGTATAAAAATTACCATATTTTTAGTCAAAAATGCTCAAAAATACTTTAGAGATTAAAATACATCAACGGACTTATGATGTTTTGTCGCTGATTTTTTAAATTTTTGACAAAAACTTCAACAATAAAATTTAATTATAATATTTGTAAAAAACTTTTTGAAATTTGGTATTGTTTCCACATATAAAGAAATTCCATCAAAATATTTAATCTTAACCTTATCAAAATAAGTTAATAATTTCAAAACTCGTTTTTTTTTCTTTGAAATGATATCATTTTCTTAAGACTCGTTAGTTGCTGTATCCATTTAAGAAAAAAAGGCCTGAAAGCGATACAAAAGTAAATGTTATAAAATGTTTTGAATTAGAAAAAATGATCAATTCCGTCTTAAGAAATCGTCCTATTTGTACGTAGAAAGACCGAATACAGAATACATAAAAATACCAGATTCACGAGCGGGTACTGTATTTGCATGAAAGGTTTAAAATCAACAAATTTTGTATAAAACTTTTATCTAATAAAAAGTTTCTGAAACAACTTTTGAATTTCCAAAAGTGATATATTCACTACGTACTTTCTCGTTCTTCCGAATAAATTATATAGATTAGGTACCTACGGTTTTATATAGCCCTAAAAGATTAATTTCCTCTCGATAGATCCGGTGTCCATATTGTAGGAACCCAGTTAGATCCATCATGGTGCTGCTGGAATGGGTTCCTCGGTTGTTGTTGATGAACGATGTCGCTACTGTCAGCGTCAGTATTCTGTTGTCGGTTCCACCTGCTGGGGTCTTCAAAGCAGGTCCCGTTTCAGGTATCCCACTGCCTGTCAGCTCCGGATTTATGAATATCTGTTTAATTAAAATTATATTATTACTTAAAATAACAAAAGTAATGTGAGTATTACCTTTTCAGACTGCCGCAGCGAAACACAAACCACATCCGTTAAATTTTCCAAAACAATTGACTGCTTGGTCACTCCTTCGCTAGATGGGTCTCAGGCAGCTTTGGTGACGAAATTATTTCGTATTATTATGTTGATTATTTTTGTATACACGAATACCAAACGGAATAGAAGAATGTTCTTACTTGTCCCTTTATTTTAACCCGCTGTAATTTAAGCTACTTGGTACAGGGGTAGTGTCTGTTTGATTTCTACTCATGTTTTTACATGTGCGCAATTGATTTTAAATTTCATGACATAAAAATACAACCCTTATGAAATAAATTTAGATCTTCTCAAACTTAACGTTAGTTCAAAAGTATAAATTTTAGTGGTGTGTGTCTTTTAGATGAAAAATGATGTAAAATTAGATCTAATCTGGATTAGATTAAGAAAACCATTAGGTGTTTAAGCGTTTCTAGCTCGTTTAATTTTAGAAAATTTTTGGTGTGTAGGTATTTGGTTTCTGTTTTCGTCCCGTTTCAAACAAACATTTTCCTTAGCCGCGCGTGGTTCAAATTTCGCCAAACCTAATTAAAATAGACGTGGAGCGCCATCTGCTGATGTTGGTGGTGAAAATATGTCGATGAGAGGCGATTGAATGGGTTTGTTTATGTTGAGACACCTACTCAGACTCAGAACAGAATGCGGGTATAGAATTTGGGTAACAGATTAGATCCTAGGGCTGGAGGGAAAATTCGTGTGATATGTTATTTTTTAACAGATGACTTTTACAGGAATATTTTACGAAATAAGTTAGTTCAACAGACATTATAAAAGACAATAACAATAAAAATATAAGGGTTTTCCTTATCAAACAAAAATAAAAAAAAAAACATACGGGAACATGCTCTATTATGCCCCTCAACCTAAGCGAATCGCTGATTTGCTATGTATTTCACGTACATTTTGTGTAAAAACGAGTGTACTCGTTAAAGAAAAGTGTTTTCAACAAATGCATATCATTTTTTTTACTCAAATTCATTGAATTGCTTAAAAAACTTGATTTTTTAAAACCATATTCAAAGCCACAGAACAAAACTGTGTTGCGAATATGCGCCGCTGTATATTCAATACGCGCCTGGCAGCCAAGCACACCCGAAAGCAGCCGAAGACCGAAAACACACGAATACTTACAGACACTTTGACTGGAAGAGAAATCAAAATAGACATATCTAAATTATTAAAAAAAAAATGAAAGTTGATTTTTTTGGGCTGAGTTAACGCTCAAAAAATGGTTTTAACTTTTTGTTCACCTTCAATGAAAATTAGCCGTTTTGAAAAATCAATGCTATTTTTAGCGTGTTGTGTATGGCAACTAAGTTATGGCCAAAACAAATTAGAATTTTTTTAACGGTCGGACTATTTAGTGAAAATGATCAGAAACTGATCAAACTTTAGTTAAATGATTTTTAAGATAAGTTAACCACCGTTAATTGATTTTTTGTTGAAAAGAGCGAAAGAGCATTTTTTGCGAGGAAATTATCAATCATTATCATTTTTCAATGCTGATATACTTTCTCCAAGAATATAAATTTCACCGATATGCCGGAAATAAATTTACAAAAAAAAACATTAGTCTTATGTTTTATAAAATTGGGATTAAAAAATATTTCAACTAAATATCCATGAAGCAATTTCATCTCATAAGTGTAGAGATGAGATGAAGGATACGCAGAAAATAAATCAAATTTAATTCAAAATAAAATCAAATAATAGTTTTTTTTTCTTTGTGATAGTCCCACAGGCCCATTTGGGTCCTTCCTGCACCCCATTTATTACGCAACACTGAAGATAAATAAAATAAAATAAATGTCTATGGCAACATTCGTTATTGTGGCAACACTATGGAAAACAAACAAAACAAAGTCAGTCATTGATCTATAGAGTATTTCCTGAGACAGATTGTGGTAGGGTAGCTTTTTGTTTTTGTTTTGAAAAATGTAAACACCAACTGGTCGCCATTTTGATCATTGATGATAAGCACTGTTCAATGCTTTCTTTTAAAAACTTCTTTAATTAAAAGCATCAAAAAACCTTCATGTCTTAACTTGTTATGAATTTACAAATCATTAAACAAAGAATTTATATGCTCCTCACCAAGGTGCGCTTGCAAAACCACTACAATTGCATTGCCAATTTCATATCGTTACTATCTGGTCATTGAACATACGTAATGTTGTTGTTATGTTTACCCTACCACGATATGCCGAGAAAATGTAAACATGAGGAATCAGCTGTTCGTCTGACAAGTGGGGAAATGCCTTATTCTTGTAAGTGAAAGACGTATCTGAGTGAATCTCTGAATCATGACAATGGTTGATAGAACCAGTGATGCCAACTGTTTTTCAAAAATGACTGGAAGATTTAGAATAAATGTCTGGAAAAATCTGGATGGCGAACTATATAGGTGATGACCTTTTTGTTTTGGTCGCCAGATCGCAATATTGCAGTCTAGGGAATAACACTCATTACTTCATAATAATCATACATTCTATACACTATCAATGCCTGAGATTATGTCGGCGGTTACGTTTTTTGCGTTACTTCCTGTTTTGCTATCATCTTCGTGTCATTGCTCACTCTTCAATTACTAATTCGAATCATTTCCTGCCACTTTGCAACGAAAATTTTGAATTTTCATGTCGAAACTCAAAAGTCTGGAAATGTCTGGAAGAAATGTTAAAAGTCTGGAAGTCTGGAAACCTAAAAAAATGTCTGGCAAAAGTCCAAAAAGTCTGAAAGATTCATGAAAAATCTTGAAGGTTGGCAACGCTGGGTAGAATAAGGACAGAGAGCGTAGATCGTCAAGGCTGCTGCTACGAAAAATCTATTTCTAAGTCGTCCATCGGTAGAAGACGGATTGGCACATATTTTAAAGGCTCGTTTAGAAATCGTTTTTGATTCGGTTGTTGTTGTTTTTTTTACAATTTGTTTATTTGAAACGGCTCAAACCATTCAGTTTTACGGAGCCAGGTGACTTTTATTTTTTGTACAATAGTTGCTTAAGATTCGGTTGTTGTTCTATGATGGCTGGAAAAAACGGAATGGATTTGGAAGCGCAGATTTTTATGGCTGCTCCTGATTGTTTGTTTTGGTTTGGCTTTCCGGTGGAGAAGACGAAATTGGCTCAGGAAGTGCAGGTTTTTAAGGCTGCTGCTGCTCATTGTTTGTTATGATTTTGCTTTCGGGTAGAAAAAAAGATGGAATGGCTTGGAAGCGCAGATTTTTAAGACTGTTGCTGCTGTTTGTTTGATTCAGTTTGGCTTACCGGTGGAAAAAGGCGGAATGGATTTGGAAGCGCAACTTTTCAGGCAGCTTCCGCTGATTGTTTTCTTTGATTTGTCTTTCCGGTGGAGAAAGACGGAGTTGGCTTAGAAAGTGTAGATTTTCAGGTAGCTTCTGGTGATTGTTTACTTCGATTTGGCCTTCCGGTGGAAAAGACGGAATAGGCTTTGGAAGCGCAGATTTTTAAGACTGCTGCTGCTGCTGATTGTCTGCTTCGATTTGGCCCTTGGGGGAAAAAACAGAAAGGGCTTAGGAAGTACAGTATTCAAGTCTACTGCTTCTAATCTTTTATTTTAATTTGAATTTTTAAGGCTGCTGCTGCTGTTTGTTTGTTTTGGATTGGCCTTTTGGTTGGAAAGTTGTTTCTAAGAATAAAATCGAATCATTCCGACTCTCATAAACATAGACACAGTGACAAGAAAAGCACAGTTTTGGGAAAGCTGTTGCTAAGAATGTTTCCGGCTCTGGTGAACAAAAACAGAGCGACAGAAAAAACACAAATTGATAAGGCTTTTGTTAAGAATATTTTCAAATTTCATAAAGAATATTCAGAAAAAAAATCTGATTTGAAAAACTTTTGCCGAAAATGGAATATAGAATTGAGATGAGGGATATCTGGAATATAAAATATGGAATTCTAGAAAATCAAAAGTCTGTCAATAAACATTTTTTTTAAGAATAGAGTTGAGAAGGAATGTAGAGATGAGATAATGGATATGCAGAAATAAAATAAAATTTGTAGGATGGAGAATAAAGATCTAGAATATGGAATTAAAGTTCAGGTTATTTGGTAAATAAAATTTTGGTCTAGAGATAAAAAAAAAACAAAAATCGATGCGTAAAAAGTTTTAATTGAAAATAGAGGTGAGAAGGAATGCAAGGATAAGATGAAGGATACGCAGAAAATAAATCAAGTTTCATTAAAAATAAAATAAAATAATATTTGTATTCAGCAACACTGAAGACAAATAAAATAAAATAAATGCCTATGCCACGTTTGTTATTTTGGCAACCCTATGCAAAACAAACATAACAATGTCAGTCATTGGTCTATTCTTGTGAGTGAAAGACGTGTCTGAGTTAATCTATGAATTAAGATTCAAAAGAATCTGAAAATCACGACAATTATTTAGCTTCCGAAATAGCTTACCAGATAGACAATACGTTAGTTGATAACAGAGATATGCGTGAAATAAAAATGCATGTTTAAAGAGGACTGATCCTTTTGGACGATAACTTATGTAGCTATTTTATTTATTTTAATTACTTTGAAAAAATTTTTACGATAATAAACAAACGTGTTTTGATAAGTATGAAAAAAGGTTTCGAATGCAACTCGAATTTTGAAATTAGGTCCGCTCAACCCTGAGATGGTCGAGTTTGAATATTAAGTGCAGTTTTTGGAAAATGTCCCAACTTTAAGCTAAGTTTAGCCAGTTTAGGAAATACAAGCTTAACATATTTTTGTCAAAAACATACAAAGAAGGTTTCGCTCACGATCTTTTGAATGAGTTTTAAAGATTTAAATTCATTGGAAATCAAATGTTTACTCATAATTATGCTATTAAAATCTAAATCAATAATTTCATTTACTAACAATGATATTGCAACACGGCCCAACAACACCTCTTTTATATTTTTCCATGTTTCTTTCGAATTTTTAGAATTTTCAAATTTGTTTGTGTAACAGTTATGTGACAAAGATTAAAAACAAATGTCTATGTCAGTATCTTCACATTTTGATGATCAACTGACTTTCCTTTTTTCAATACTTCCTTCTCTTATCCCTCTCATTTTTGTTCAAATTTATAAATTTTGTTGGTGCATTCGTGTGAAGTATTCAAGACTGTCGTGGAAAAGTAATCATAGAATTGGTTTGGTTCTTCAAAACGACCCATGTGTATAAAATCGGTTTTATGTTTCAACATTTCTTTGTGCTGTCTGTTAAGCGTTGTGGGAAAGTGAGTGTAAATTAAATTAGGATCACTATCGGAATTAAACATGGTATCGATAAAGATAGGTAGGGGAGAGTGGGGAAAAGTGGGCCACTATGCTTATCTCAGATGTGTGTTGAGCTAAAAATTTCAATCCAACTGTCATCGCCCGTCGCTTTGCGTAAGCATATTTTTCAATATGTTGTTGACAATACGCATCATCATTTTATTTATCAATCTTAAAAAATTATCTACATAATTAAACATGTACCCACTAATTGCATCGAAGAGGAACCTAAAGTTCATAAAAAAACATGCTCATACGCTTATGATCTTAGTTCTGTCATGTTTTTTCAATAGGAGAAATTATGTTTTATGAAACATCAATAAGTCACACAAGTTATGAAAAATATGTTGTCCATCCCATAAAAGGAATTTTACGAAAACGTTCGCGAATTCTCTTTTTTATTTCCTTATCTGAAATTGCTTTAAAATAACGTAGGGGAAAATCGGGTAAAACGGACACTTTCAATATTTCGAGAATTACAATGTTTGGCACTAATCTTATGATGGGAATATGTTCCCCTGAGTGTATCAACACTTTCGAGCCCCTTTGTTTATTTATAGCAAGCAAGGTATCATAATAGTAAACAAAACAAACAAAAACTTTGAGAATCCATTATTTGATGTAATTTTCTCTCCTCATAAAATAGTTCATAATTCGCAAAATTTTCGGAAACGTCGACCGTTTTCAAAGGAAGAGTGTTTATTAGGCTTCTTTTTAACCATATGTAGGAAAATCAGCGAGTTTCGGTCAAAGGGCTTGAACATCAATCGTTTGGAAAAAAAAGTTGCTAAGGCGGATAAGACGGACACCTCAAGGTCGGGTAAAACGGACACATAAGTTTCTCCAGATATTTTAAATTTTTCATCGGTTTGGTCCTCCATATGCCTTCAGAAGATCTTGGCAAGAGCAATTGCCGGTCGAAATGCACTCAACATCTCAAACAGGCCATAAAAACTGTAAAAACAGGATCTCCGGTGAAGAAAGCGCCTATAAAATACGGAATTCCGAAACCACACTGTTTCGCTTCTGGACTCGGACCAGTTGGTTCCATTTTGGTTTAAAAACGTTTTCTTATGCTTAACTCACAAAAATATCTACATTTACAGCAATTTTGCGGCAAAATGTACCTTTTCTGAACAGTGTCCGTTTTACCCGACCATTTTTGAAAAGTATAATTTGCATGCATTTTTTAGATGGCTATAAAAACAGAGTTGATGAAGGAAATTTACTAATTCCAGTGGTTAATGCGATAGTAAACAACCTAAACTGCCCATCTGCACCAAAACTGCGATGAAAATAGCAATATCTGGTTTTCTATTGCGATTCTACCTTAGGGTGTACGTCTTAACCGACTTTCCCCTTATGAATTATGAAATTTCAGTTTTGCGTCAACTCATAAACTTTGCGAGTTATCTAGTCAATTTGGATTACGTGACTCACGATTCCCCATAATTTTTCATAATAAAAAAAATTAAACCGACAGAACTCGAGGCAATTAATTTATTGAGAATAAAAAAAATCCTAATGATACCTTAAAATGTAGAAAACCTTTCCATTTATTCTATTTTTTTTTTATCTTTTATGATAAAAAGTTATGAAGCAGAGAAAAAAAGTGACCCATGATACCTCAAACTCTCCTACTTAATTTGCAAGAAATGCAATCATTTCTTTTTGACGCAATGCACATTTCAGTGCATTTTCGGCACATATTTAGTTCTGCTGGGCAATGAAATTTTACAACCACTTCTTTAGGAGTGTAATTGAAAAAAATTTCAACGACACAATTTTTGTTGACGCTTTTTGAAAAACCCTTGTCCTTTTTGTCTTGATTAGTGACACTTTACACCTATGAGGCTTTTCGTGAATAAAACCGTTGTCCTGATGTATAGATTTTTCTTAAATGTGATTTCAAGTTTTGATTCAATGCATTGTGCATGATTCAAATCACTTTTTACGTAGGGAATATCGTACGTAATACATGAGTTTGCTGATCTAATGGACAAGTTCCTTTCAATATGAGATAAATCATTTTCTCAAACTTACACTAAAATGTTAGAGATAGATAGAAAAATAGAAAAGAAATTTTCAAAATTGTTCAACCGTATATACATATCACCGAATATTAAACACGATTTATTCAGTATTCGATCGCTGGTCGAATACTGCTACCACATATTAGGTACAGCTCTAACCTTCTTAATTTCACCCATTCTTTAGGTCCGTTGAATGCTAAGAATCAATTAGTTGGTTCTATCAATTCAAGCATTGAGTATATAAGCCAGAAACAAACAATTACCTCAAACAATAATTGCGTTAAAAAAATACCATAAACTAATTCGAGAAATAATCAGCTCAGACTTGATGTCTCCTTGTTCTAAAATAAGTAAACAGGCATCAATACCCGTAAGACAGACACTTTTTTCTCCTCGCAGAGCCGTTCCCCTCATTGATTTCGTAAGATAACAAGTTTCTGACTGACATTGAATGGGCGCGGACTGGGTCACCTTACAGCCTAGCGTTCGAAAAACAGCAAAGTGACTCCAGTTGTTGTTCCGAGCAACCGAGCCAATAGGTCACCAATTATGGCGGAGAGCAGGGGGTGTGTGATGGACGAGGCTCCCTGCGCCAAACCGTGGGACTCACAATTAAAAATCTAATTAAATGAAATTAATCGTCCGGGTGTGCTCGTGACCGACCGCCGTAACCTTCCCTCTCCTCATAGTATCGTGCCTTCGAGGCGTAAACCAGCCATCGTTCGTCAAGTTGGTGCGCTAAAACGAGGCGTACGCGCCAATTTCTGCTACTGCTACCCATATAATTTCTCAAGTTTCTGGAAGGCCTCACCCCGCTTATCCTATGTTGTATACCTTTTGAAAGGCCAGTAAGTTTAACTGGTAATTTGTTTTAACAAGGTATTGAAAAAATATCGTACTTGTTTCCTAGGAAATGTTAAGACGCGTTCCACCTGTTCAGTGGTCCAAAGTTGTTTTATGGAGCGTTCTAGTTCTAGTTCAAACAACATCCACTAATTAAATCATTTATTTTAAATGCATTTCCTAGGTTCCGTTAAGTTCAAATGTTCGGATACAGTAAAAGAAACCTGGATTTCACCCAAACTTATTGGCATTATTAAATACATTTTCTACCTTATCGGCGAATCTTTTAGTAAAAACATTTTACGATAGAAAAAGGTTAGAAAAAAAAATACAGGTACCGTAAACTGGGGGAACTTTGATCACCGGGGTAACTTTGATCAACATGAAATTTCTGCAGATAATCATTATTAAGTTAGTATTTAGTTTAAATATCTGAAAACTTTTTACTATGTTTGAAAGCCTATAAATTAAGTTACAAATAAGCTAGAAGATTTTTGATATGACATAAAATGTAATTTCAAAATCTTAAAATATCTGGTTTTTCGGAGGCTCACAAACAAACATCTCTTTTGATCGAATTTAAGCATTTAGGAGAAAATGGGTTGTTTTATGTGAAAGTTCAACTTTTTTCTTTGTTTAAGTTAAGTTTAAGTGTTATTTTTATGGTCATTTGGTGATAATTTTCGGATATTGAAAAAAACGGTCATTTTCTATGAAAAAGCCCATATTTAAAAAAAAAATGGCTGAAACCTTATCAAATCGTTAAGTTTGAATAGAAAAAAGAACATAGGAACAGTGCATGGACCTTGGGAATTGCATGAGAGAAAAATTTCATTTTTTTGAGGCCAAAAAACACTGTGAAATGTTTATAATTTTTGCCTCTAAATGTGTGCAGAAATATTGTTCATCTTTTGAGTTTATTTGTTTTTTAAAGAAAACGTTGAAAAATTCAATTGAGTCCAAACAAAAAAAATATTGATATCGATGTTTGTAGCCTTCTGTGCTAATTGGCATCGAAACAATAATCTGGTTTTGTGACAAACATTTAATTATAACCACCAATGTCGTTTGAATTTACATAACATTCGTCGATTAGGCCGTAATTATTTATTATTAACAAATCTCATGGTAATAAATTTCCATTATAACTTATAACATTTTTCACAACAATTTAAAAAAAGTTAAATGGTCTTATTTTCAATTTTTTTATTGTTCAAAAAGGTTCTTTTTCGGATAGTTTCAACACAATTAATGAATGAAAATTTAAAAATAAATAGTTGATCTAAATTTTTAAACTTTGAACTTAAAAAACTTTGGTCAAAAGGACTTTAGCATCCCGATCAGAAGAGCGTATTAAAATCTTTATTCAAACCTATCTAAAATTTAGTTCTTTTAGAAATGGGACAGTTACAAATGCGTGTATCTCAAAAACCTTTCGTTCGATCTAAATACTTCCTATGAAGGAAATGAAGGTAATCTTATGATAATTCATTAAAAAATTTGAAAAAAAAAATGTTTATTGTTTTTTCGTAAGAATAAACTCTACTTTATTCTTAGTAGGGTCAAGTGGGGTAATTATGAACACGGGGTAATTCCGAACAAGTGCCATACGCGCTGCTGTGGGGGATGAATGAACACAAAAAGATCCAAAAGTGGTAGTTTAACATCCTATCGATAGCTGTAAGGTGTTTCCGATCTGTCTTCAAATCATAATGATATCATTTTAGATGTTTTAAAAAACCATTACCTCGTGAAACGGAAATCGTTCTCGACAATGTTCAATGTTTCGAATATCTGATCATAGGAAATACAGCTGGAATGTTGTTATCACCTGTTTTACATCCAGTTTATGATGCTCTTTCTGGATTTTGAAGAAATTTTGAAAACATTTATTCGCACTGATTCATAGAGTAGTGTTCATATTTACCCCATAGTTTTCGTCCTATGGGGTAATTATGAACACATCTTCTTATGCATTTCCTGACATTTCTAATGCTGATTAATGGTCGAATGATTTATTCATCAACTTAGGGGGCCATTCACTAATTACTCAAGCATTTCTAGACCCCTTTCCCCCTCCCTCCCCTTGTCAGAAATTTCTTAAAAAACTACTCCCCCCCCTTCTATAACATCTTAACACATTAACGACCGTGGAGAAATCTTAGCCGGGAAACATCAACATTCGGCATTTATATCCCAGAATCCTCTGGACCAAATTCAATAAATTTCATAATTAAATTAGGTCTGCAATGTGTTAAGTTTTGAATTTTTGAGAAATTGATTTTTTTTTCCAAAATTGAGATTTGGATTTAGAAAAAAAAGCTATGCCAGTTCTTTTCAGTCTTTGCAAAAAACTTTTGAACCCCATTTTTTTAACTGAAAATAAAATTTCAAAAGGGGAAAAAGTTAATAAAACAGAAATTTTGAAAAAAGCTCAATCCGTAATCAAATTTAAACAAGTCTTAATTTTGTTTCAATAAATAGTGATAAAAACTTGCTTTTAGTTGATAGAAAAAAGGCAGTCAAAAGTTTTACCGGTAATACCAAAACCGAAAACCTGTATCCCAGGAATAGTTCTCTAATACCGAATTACGTGCTGACAAAACCAGATTTTTTGGTAATTGATAAACAATAAGGTTATAAACCAGACTTGAAGAAATGTTTAATTTGACTAAATTAAAAATTAAATTCAACATTTGTTTACAAAAGGTTTGCTGATCGAGATTTTATTCATAACTGTGTGAAATTTAACATTATTATGAACCTTAAATCTCTGTGGTCAACAGTAAAATTTATGAAAAACTTTGATAAATTTAATTGGTGAATAAGTCCACAATGCAAAGATCTATTTTCCTGTATATTTGGACAACGTGCTGCTATTCAGAATATTAGAATTACAGTGAAAAATAATTGTTTATGTGTTAAATCCAGATATCAAAGATCCAAAATCTTTTTTCTTGCAGTCTAATTTTTTACTTGGATACTTTTTTCAATATTAATTTAAGCCTACCCCTTTTCAGATACCTGATAGATACTTTTTCCAATGTTAATTTGTGCGAATATATTTATTTTAATTTGGTGCAAAATAAACATCTTTTGGTTGAAGATTTTCTTTTTTAGTTTATTGAGGAAAACTTCGGTAGTACTTCAATTTTTTTTGAAAGAATAGAGCTACTTATGTGACATTTCATACAGGTAATAAAAAAAATTTATAAGTGTCGATATTTTTCAAAACTGTCGATCATATAGAACTGACAAGAATTGTAAAAACTGACTGTTCACTGATCCAAGAAGATTTGAATGAGTGTTTTTATGAAACAACCCTTGCAAAATATTTTCTAATTTCCTGTATATGTATAGGTTGCAATTTCATGATACCTCGCACGTACGTGAAAAGCCTAGCGCACGACATTTTGGTGAAGACTTGATGTTTGCTGTGCAGGAAATTTTAAATGGATATAAAAACTATCGAATAGCCTAACTCGTTTTAAATTTCACACGTATGGAGAGGTCCTATCATTAAAAATGTTCTGTAAAGACAAAGAAACGGAAAAAAAAGAAACCAACCAAAACATCAAAGATGCAACAAAGAAATTAAACTCTCGAAACAAAAGATAGAAAAATATCAATTAAAAAGAACACTAAATAGCTATTTTTCTATTGTTTTACATATTAATTTTGATAAAATTTGTTTATTTTGCAAGTTTTGTACATGAATTGAATTGAGTTTTTATAAAACAATTCATTTTCTTGTTTCTGTTGATAATTTTCATTATTTGGTGTTGAATTGAGATTTTCTGTCATCATATAAATCATATTGGACAAGTCTCGGGGTAAATATGAACAGCATTCGGGGTAATTATGAACAGGTTTTGGGGTAATTATGAACATATTTTTTAAGTAAAAAATCACCATACACTGCTTACTATGGGTAAATGTAACGTATAAATACTGTTACTTTTCAAAAATTTTATACCAAGTGTGGAATCCGTGTTCATAATTACCCCCTAGACAGGGGGGTAAATATGAACAGACGGGGTAATTATGAACAGACGTCCCAAGGACAAAGGTTGCGACCAAAAAACAAAAGTTGTTCTACAGAATGATTAAGAGCACGGAAACATTCTGATCGGTACTACACCGGTCATGAATAATGTTCTTGTTGTTTAAATATGTGTCTTAATCTATGTTCACTTGACACTTTAATCCATTTGCTCGTAAACACCATTATTTGTGATCGTACCTTAGCATAAGATCAACTCTCTCTCGCAACATAGCGAACACCGCGGAGAGAGTTCACATAATAGTTTAGGTTAGCCATTTTAGAAAGTAGAATAGATAGTACAGTAAAACGAATCGCACGGAATTTCACTTCGTTCCCAATAAACCAACATAGTTAAAGTCCAATCAAGCGACTTCTTAATAGTGAATCCGAAATCAGGCTAGTTAAGTGTTGGCAACGTAAGTGCAATCAAATTGCGTGGTGGTACTCCATACAACGTACCCCAAAAAGGTGCAAACAAATTCTCCCCCCAGCGGGTGAAACAGCTATTGTGCAGCAAGTGTCGGCGACTTACCTGGAGTTTCTTTGCTGGTGGATGCCGTCGACGAGAGACGGGAAGAAATACCCCGAAATCCGAACCCCCCCATCGGCCGAGCCCGAACACATTCATTGATGGTAGCTTTTTAGAGTTTGTGATAAGATGTAAACATATGGTGGCTGTAAGTGTGCCAAATGAAGAAATTTTGTTCATAATTACCCCACCTAGCCCTACCTCCCATCGGCTAGCGCACACTTTTTTCAGTCATGATATTGATCGGTTTTTCAAACTCATACTTTGTCTAATCTGTATTTACGTGGCTACATCCTCCTCCCTCAATTTCTGCTACTTTTCGGACCAATACTTCTCTTTTAAAAGAAACTGAGGGTAATTTAGTGGAAACAGCTGTTTCGAAATTAACAAATTTTATTATTTTTGAGCCAATTTTTGAGCGTTTTTAATGGAATTTTTGATGGCAAAATCTTGCAATAACGAAGTAAAACCATCATAAGATTGAACTTAAAGTATAATCGAAGGGTACATAAGAAATTACTCAGCTTATCGAAGAAAAAAAATCAAATTTCAGCGATCTACCCTTAGTTTTTCGCTTATTGAAAATTAAAAATGCTGGTATGAGACTTGACTTCCCTGATGACCCTTAGCCGAAGTTGCCGATCATATGCTTCACTCCAATGCTTGATTTGAACTTTGTGAACATTTTTGACAGTATTTGCATATTTTTCCATCAGTCACACACAGTAGTTTTTCGAATATTCAACGGTTTTGTCAGCTATCAATTTGATAATGATTGATTTTGAATGAAATTGTGCAAAATTATTTTTTCCTTTTGCTCTTGCATCGTAAGCATCTCCAAAACGCGTGAATTTTAAAATTTGAAAAAAAAGGTCGGGTAGTACTTTTTACAGGCAACAAAACGCTGTCAAAATTTTGGATGTCCGATTACTAGTAAACGAGCTATTAGCAAGATAAAGTGTCCCATTTCTAAAAGAACTAAGCTTTAAGTAAGTGTTTTTCCTACTCCATTTCATGATTTGTTATAAAAAATGAATGAACTTATGATCTTATCTTATATATTATCTTCCTTTGATAAAAACTACTTTCAAGCTCACTTTAAATATGAATACATAAAATATATTTTGTTATAGCTTAATGATGAAATTTCTTGTTCATATGGATAAAAATTTAAAAACTGAGACATGGTTTTATAAACATTTTCAGAGCTTGAATATCTAGTTTTTTAAATAATTTTTTAGCTCGATTTGACAAAAAAGGCTGGGAAGTACAGTTATTTTTCTCAGTTTTGATATGCCTGCTTCAAAAGCCATATTTGGGTAGCCTGTCTGTCTCCACGCTTCGAACGCTGCTATTGGATTTTCGAAGCCCTTATTCCAATACATGATGTTCCTTCTTCAATCCCGATATCGCAGATCCAATTCACTCTTATTTCAATCCGATCAGAAGATAATATCTAAATCTTTACTCAAACCTATCTCAGCGAGAAATTTATATCTCCAATTATTCAGATATAGTTTTTATATGAGATTTTAGGTTTAGGTTTTTTTTTTCTAAATTAGAATTACAGACCTCGTTACTGGAAAACAAATGACAAAAAATATCTAAATATAGATGCATAATTACAAAATTAACAAATATGTTAAAAATAACAAACATTCTAAACATAACAAAAAAAGTTCTAAGTGTGTCTAAAACATGATAAAAAATAACAAAAAAATTACTAAAACTTATCAAAAAATGATGAAAAATTGAGTTAATAATAATAACAATGGTTTATGTATAAAAAAAAATGTTGTTGAAAAAACCGTTCGATTTTGGCAACACAAAATTCTCGAGCATGTTGTCAAAAAGTAAAAGGACCTGTATATTTACTTTTGATAGAAACATTTTTTTCAAACGCACTTTTGAGAGCTTGAAGGTGAAATTTATCGATTTACCTATATGAACAAAAATAATAATTTTCAAAACATGGTTCCATTTTTTTTGTTGCTTTTTGGATTTTGGTAGTCTTTATTTCTAGTATTTCTTCTTAAATCCCGAAAATCTTATTCCAATTCATTCTAATTTCAATGCATCAGGTAAACCTTTATGTATTTTAATTTATCTAAATGACACTCGAAGTCGACAGCCTCTCCGCACGGAATGCTTGTGTATCAAATTCCAATAGTCCGATCCCAATTCATCAAGTACACCTATAAAAATTCTTATCCAATTTCAATTCACGCAAACAGCTGCCTGATTCCCGTGCTCACGTTCCCATTGTAAGTTCCTATAGTCCGATTCCGATCCACAAAAATTCCAATACATTAGGTAAACTTATATAAATTCCCATGGGACATTTTCATGGCACCCAAATGGCTGCCCGTCTATGCGCGCTTGAAAAATGTCTCTATAAAAAAGCATCCTGCATTGGCCTAAGCATAACAAGTAGGAAAATAAACATCCACTTCCTGACAAGCTCAGGTAGAGTAGTGGGCAAAGACACGCAGCCGATAGGATGGGATGGAATTGGAATAGTGATGATTTTGAATCTCATCTCAAATTAATATTCTTTTGCTTACAATTCCAATTAGATTTTTATTTGATACATCCTACCTGGATGAGTTAAAATTTTGGTTACATTATAACAACGGTTAATATTATTTAGTTACTAGCTGACCCGGTGTGCTTTGCTACACCTTTCAAAATCAAATAATATTTTCAAAAATAATCAAATTTATATTGTTTTATTGGCATTATTTTAAATCGAATTATAAAAATTGCTATTGAAATGAGAGCTGCAAAGATAACTTAAAATAATATTCTAAATCTTGCTTTATAAATTTGTTTTAAAGATCTGATAATTTTAATCTGTCTGGAGAGTTCCAAATTAATCGTACGCAAAAAATCTAACTTATAAAATATGGTTGTTGCTAAAAAACTGATAAGAGAGCCCCCTCCCCTGTCCTTCCCTTAACCTGAATGGAGGTCGTAGTCTTTAATAATTATACCCATTTTTTCGTGCGCAAAAATCCTCTTATATCAAATATAGTTCCATTCTTTGATAAGTTTTTGAGCTTTACAACAAAATGTATATGGAGCCTCCTCCTTTCTCCCCCTCTCCAGACTGTAAAGCATAAGGGTCTATAACAATCGTAGAAAAATATTTTGTAATCAAGTACCTTTCTATGCCATATTTGTTTCCATTTGTTGGCTTCGTTAGCATAAATTGAGAACTTAGGCTAACAAAAATGGATTGGGCTCACCTCCTTCCTCCTATGTACCTACTCACTGAAAGGAGGATGGTGTGTCAGATAACCATAGAATCATACCAAAATGATTTTACATGTTAAGTTTTGTCCAAAAAAAGTTAAATGTAAGCCTCCTCTTCCCTTCCTATATTCCCAATTCTATCATCCTACTGCAATAAAGGAATTGATTCGCATAGAAAAAGTATTTTTCGTACTCAAATACTTTTTGGTTCCAAATTTGGTTTCATTTGCTCGATTAATTCTCGAGTTATGCAAAAAAATATATGGAATCCTCTCTTTTCCCCTTTATATCTTTCCGCTGAAAAAAGGTGAGGTTTCAATTTATAATAGAAACATTTCTCGTATCCAAATACCTCACATACCAAATATGGTTCAATTTCCTCGATCAACTCTCCAGTTCTACTGAAAATTGTAAGGGAGACCTCTCCCCTTTTCATTCACCTCTTTGAAGAAGTGAGGGATATCAAATATCCATAGAAGCATTTCTCGTACCCAAATATCGTTCCATGCCAAATTTAGCTAAATTTTCTGTTGTAGTTATTTAGTTATGCAGAAAAAATTGTATGAAACTCCCCTACCTCTTTCCTTTCTCCCCGCTGGAAGAAGAAAGAAGTCTCAACAATCATTAGAACATGTCACGTCCCAAATACCCGCCCATGCCAAATTTGGTTCCATTTGCTTAATTAGTTTTTTAGTTATGTAAAAAATTATAAAAGAGGCCCCCTCCCCCATTTATATCTCCCTACTGGAAAGAGTAAGAGGTCTCAAATAATCATTGAAATATTTTTCGTATCCAAATACCCTCCCATGCCAAATTTTGTTCTATTTGTTGTATTAGTTTTTGAGTTATATGAAAAATTATAAAATAGGCCCCCTCCCCCTTTATATCTCCCTAATAGAAAGAGGGAGGGGTCTCAAATAATCATTGAAATATTTTTCGTATCCAAATACCTTCCCGTGCCTAATTTAGTTACAATGTCTTGATTAGTTTTCGAGTTACATGAAAAATTGTAAAGTAACCCCCCTCCCCCCTTTCTATCACCCCATTGAGAGGAGGGAGGGATACCTAATATTCATAAAAATATTCCTCGTTCCCAAATACCACCCCATGCCAAATTTGCTTGATGCGTTCTGCGAGTTATGCAAAAAATTGACTTTTGCTTGGGAGGCCCCTCTCCCCCTTCATGAGAAAGGGAGGGGTCTCAAACCATAATAGGAACCTTCCCCTGCCTCCGATACCCCCACCTGCCAAGTTCCACGCAAATCGGTTCAGTAGTTTCCGAGTCTATAGGGAACAGACAGACAGACAGACAGACAGAAAGACAGAAATTCATTTTTATATATATAGATGGTTCCATAGACTTTGTTATCTAATTTGAGATATTTTAACATCATTTACCTAAATTGGTTCTGATAATTCGAGTTTCAAGTTTAATAAATTCATCAACTGAGCAATCAAAACGTTTTTCACGATCAAATAGTTTATGAAAAGACGTCGGAAGGATTAAGAAAGCTTAAAAAGGTACTAGTAAGCTAGGAGTTAACTTGTAGTAGTAAAAGAATATGATTGAATAATAATTTTTAGAATAGGATCAAAAACTAGATTGCACTAGTCAAAAGTGTTTCCTGATCATATTCTCCCACCCACTCTCCTTACTTACTTACTTAATGATCCCGCGCCGATCCACCGGTGCATAGGGCCGTTGTAAAAGACCTCCACTGTTGACGATCCGGAGCCAGCGTCTTCACCTGGTCCCAGTCAAGATTCTCGTCGACAGTTCGGATTTCAGCGGCTAGGCTTCGCCGCCACGAGTTTCTGGGTCTGCCTCTTCTTCGATGACCTTCTGGATTCCAATCTAGCGCTTCTCTGCAAATCTCGTTTTCATCTTTTCGCAGTGTGTGCCCAATCCATCTCCACTTACGTTCCCGAATCTCGATTTCTAGCGCCCTTTGATGACACCGGCGATGTAGTTCCTCATTCGAGATCCAGTTGTCAGGCCACCAAGCGCGGATGATATTCCGCAGGCAGCGGTTTACAAATACTTGCAGTTTTCGCGTCGTCACCGCATATGTGCACCAAGTTTCGCACCCGTACAGCAATACGGATTTGACGTTTGAGTTGAAGATTCGGATTTTTGTTCGTAGAGAGATCTGGCGTGACCGCCAGATGTTTCGGAGACTCGCAAACGCAAATCGGGCCTTTCTGATCCGGGTTTCGATGTCTTTCCTGGTACCACCATCAGGCGTTATCTGGCTACCAAGATACTGGAAGCACTCCACTTTCTCCACTTGTTGCCCAGCTACCATGAAACTGGAGGGATTTGCTGTGTTGATCTCCATAGACTTGGTCTTTCCGACATTGACTTTGAGACCTGCTGCCTTGGAACTTTCGGTGAGGTCGTCGAGTTTGCTCTGCATATCCGGTTGTGTTTGGGCGAGCAAAACAATATCGTCAGCCAGGTCAAGGTCGTTCAGTTGCTCCATTGTTGTAGGATTCCACGGCAATCCTCGGTTCGGTGCACAGTCGATCGATCCAGTCAGAATCTCATCCATTACGATGAGAAAAAGTAGCGGTGATAAAATACATCCTTGTCTCACTCCAGCAGTTACCGGGATTGGTTCGGACAAGACACCATCGTGCAAGACCTTGCATGAAAATGCCTCGTATTGTGCTTCGATGAGATGGACTAGTTTCTCTGGGACCCCTCGTCGCCTTAGAGCCGCCCAGATGTTTTCATGGTTAAGTCGGTCGAATGCTTTTTCGAAATCAACGAACACCAGCAGAAGAGAGTCCTGGAATTCGTTGATTTGTTCCAGTATGATTCGTAGCGTTGTGATGTGGTCCACACATGATCTTCCGGATCGGAATCCAGCTTGTTGCCGTCGGAGTGTAGCGTCAATTTTCTCCTGGATCCTGTTCAGGATCACCCACTCTCCAAAACAAAATTAATTGCTAAGATGCAGGCGTGACCTCGGTCCTAAAGCACAAATTTACTTCTTTCATCCTTTTCTCTATTTTTCCAATCTATCTATTGACTACTAGGACGTGGCCGGCGCCGTTATTGATGGTTAAAGAGAGAGCATCAGTTTTGGGCATTGTGAATGTGCTGTCAGTCCCAGACACCATTCATTTGACCTTTGAACAAAATTGGTGGCCTCGGTCAATCACGGAGTAGCAACCATTGGCGATGTGGAACTATTTCTACTGAGCCACGCCTGCGATCATGGGATTCGAAATGCATTTAATTCAATATCAATCATACCAACGAAGAGTATCAATGAAATTTATCAAAGCAATCAAATTAAATTTTAATTCTAATTTATTACAAAAAATAAACACAGCATTTCGGGTTCAATGATGGCTAATTTGCATTGCATCTCTGCGCTTCTTACTTTGCTGTTCGACCATCTTCGCCAGCGGAAGAGTGAGAAAAAGTTGCTGCTATCACAATTTAATTATCTTTTTCACGACCATTTAAAATGTCGAGGGCTCAGGGTTGCAGTGGGTGATTCCCAGACATTAATTTAGCGGACACTAGCTCCCAAATTTCGGGTGAGTTTCTTTTATTCACTTTTGCGGTTTTTCTTGAGGTCAAATGATGACACTTGCACTGGTAGTTCAAACAGTTTATTTTAAACAATTACTACACACTTTATTTTTGACTTTAAACGACTTTTACTAACTATAATTAATTTATTACTAAACACTTAACATTAAGAAACAACTATAATTTTGAACTTGCGGCCTGGCCGTCTATCCGTCGTGCTGGAACAATTGAAAGTGATCGAGATGATGTTAGTGTTTAGGTGTTGTTCCAGGCACGGTGGGTATCGAATCGATCCGCGGCTCTCCGGCGGAGATGATATGATGTGTGTAGCCGAATGAAGTGATGAAAGGTGCAACAAAGAAAAGATCCGGTAGGGATGAAATATGCCTTGTATATTTCTTTGTGCTCAGCTGAACTGCGTTCCCAAAGATGGCGCTTGGCGTCCGCGGTTGCGATGGCGTTGGGGCTATCGGCACTATAGCTTCCAGATAGGTCTAATCCGGATCCGTTCCGGGTTCAGGGCCTGATCCGGCTAGTTAATTATCATGTTAACTAGTTGGGATTGCAATTCGGTTCTCACTTGCTGGTCTGAGCACATTTTCTCGCTTTGAACGGAGGTAGTCTCCCGCAGAGGGCCTTTCGTTTCAATGAAATTGACCAAATGCGACCTCAAAATTAAAGTTTATTTTTTTCGAAATGATTCTTCAATATATTTTCAACGAAGTCAATTTTATCGGTGAAATAGAATTGAAAAATAAATTATTGGGCTGGTGATATAGCTCAGTTAACAAGTCAGTTGCTTCCTGAGCCGACGTCCGTGAGTTCGAGCCCGAGAGTAAACATCGATCACAGTTGTACCGAATAAGTTTTTCAATGACTGTCCGCCAACTGCATCGTTGATATAAGTCGCGAATGACATAAAGATGTTAAAACGACTTTAATAAAAACAATAAAAAAATCACTATTCACAGTGAAATTTTAACAACAATGTTTGGCATGAGCATCATCCTACAGGTAAACAATAAAAATCTATGTGCCTGTTTGATAGATTGATATAGAAACTTTCCCGTAATTTGCCACATGATTGATGAAGCGTGGAATCGGTAATCCTAATTACCAATCCAATGTTTGACTGTCGAGAGTAGCCAACGCTGATGTGGACACAGTTAAAATTCTAAAAAAATCTCCTAAAAATATACGCTTTTTGATGAAATCTTGAATAAATCTGACAAGTGTTACAAAAATCTTTCAAAAAAAGTAAAGAAAATTTTCACTTTTTTTCTATGGGATTTTTTTTGTCCTTCATTTTTGTTTTATCAGTGTAGTTCTTAATTTATTCGACTACTGTTACATTGTTGAACACTTTGATGAGATGAGCACTTTTAGCTCGCTGGTCCAAACCTAGAACATCCACCCAAATCAGAAGGTAAACTGAACAGGTTGCCAGCATCGATGTCGATCTCGCCGAGGGAAGGTACAAGTCAGTAATGATGTGTGTGGTGCCTTTTGGAAGCAATCCTCTAACAAACTACAAATGTAGATGCCTAGACCAGCTGCAATCAGACAAACCAACCGGCTGCGGATGCAGGAATAGCGGGCGACACAAAAATAAAATCCGATCCCTAACTTGGTTTTCCAGTCACGTACGGGAAGTTCGGGGCCAACCGACGATGATGCGATGCCGGTTTGATTCCGTGCTTCCGCCAGACGCCGACGCCGACGCCCGCCTCAACTTCAGACGCCTTGAGCGATTGCTGCAGCTAGCTAGAAGGTAGAGCTAGAAGAGTGCTCTGTCACGTGCCTGCCGGAGGTGGTCGTGTGAAAATGGCAAACATTCATGCGTGTGTATTTGAACGT
Organism: Uranotaenia lowii; assembly: GCF_029784155.1. NCBI lineage: Eukaryota > Metazoa > Arthropoda > Insecta > Diptera > Culicidae > Uranotaenia > Uranotaenia lowii. Next base: position 107,575,395 of record NC_073693.1, on the reverse strand, counting down.
TTGAGCGGAGATTGATGACTACCTGCCATTCTAACCCCCCACCCGCCGTCATTCAGCGGATCCCGCGGGTCGATTTGGTTGGAATCGATCTAACTTGTCTTTCGATGGGCCACGTACATTCGTAGCTGCAATCCAATAGCTGTCATTCTAGTGGCACTTCTAGTATTGCGGATCTTCTTACAAAAATACTTCGTTTTAAACTGGAAAAAATTAGAGTTACATGAAAAAAAAGTATGTTAAATATTTCTCAAAGTTTTGTAACTTAATGCAAGATTTTCTATATCTCAAACGCTCCAATCGATTTTTTGTATGAGTTTTGAAATATTTGTAATGTTAAAAGGAATGTTGAAATTGAAGCTAATATAAAGCTTATGATCATTTTCTTTGAACCCTTATTGCTTGACTGCAGAAACTTCCAAAGATTGGAATTTTTTCGAAGAAGGACTTGTAAATGTGCCGAAAAACAGTAGATAAGGAGAGTGAGAAAAAAGTGTTGCCCAAACAGAGACTATAATGAACAAATAACAAAATGGAACCATCATTTGGGTTTGCCAAAAAAAATGGCTAAATGACAGTAAAATGAGACCAAAATGAGGTACTCACAGCAAACTGGTACCATATTTTGGTGCATAATATTGGTTGATAGAGAAACAAAGCAACACTAAGGTGTCATTATTTCTACATAAATACAACAGCTAATAGCTATAGTATACTGGAACAAAAATTGGGGATTCCAGTCCAATCAGCTAGCTGATCTATCTTTTTCGAAAAATTCATGATATTGACGGGTTATGTCTTTTAATTTTAACTGAGCAACGCCTTCCTGTGTAACTGGTCTGCTCTACCACTTCTAAGAAAAATTTTGATTTTATTGTACGTTGAATGATGCCTCGTTTTGCAGCTATGTTTTTAAAAGGTATTTGAAAACACAATGGTGCCTTAAATTGGCTATGAGTTTAAAAAGCGGTATCATTATGCCCTCAAAGTTTGTTGGCTAAACAAGCCTTCATAAAAGTTTCAGTGAAACCTACACTATTGGAATAATTGAGGTATCCAAATATGAGAAGTGAAATCCAAATTTTAGCATTTTTACTGAAATCGGAGGAAAGTATGTAATTTCAAAGAATTTTGAGCAAATTATCATAACAGAATCTGTTGTGTCACAGAAGACAGAATTTTGAAATATTAACAGATTTCAAAGTATTTTTTAATTTTGAATGGATTTTCAAAATTATAACGTTTTTGGCCAATTGAAAATTTATATTTCTTACTTTGATTTAGAAAAGTTTAACTCTTGTAATCGATTTTTCCCAACAAATATGTAAAAAGCAATTCATCATCAATTTCCAATAAAATTGAAGGAAATAGCATCATGGAAAACCGTCACAAAATTTTTGGGTAAAATCACCGAAAATCAGAAAGTCTAGAAACTCGTTTTTGAAGTTTTTCATACTAAGAGTGAAAACTTAATGTTAATCCCTCTATAAATAAAGCGTTAAAAACATCTATTTTCTCGTGAATAATTTAAGCATATGATAGCATAGAGGTGAAAATTAAAAACAAAAAAAAATCCTTTGCATATTAGTAGCTTAAATTGCTGAAATGTGTAGTATTAAACTTAACATTCCAGGTTACTCAACTATAGTTATTTTGTGAAATTCTGTCCACTGAGTTGCTAGCTACAGCTTATTAAATTGGGAGAAGCGCCATTTTTTCGATCTTATGCCTTTAAGAATTAGTCAACGTTATGGAAAAAAAAACAATGTTTAATTGTGCGTGAAATTCTCCGTGAGGCAACACATATAATTTTTTTTTAATTGATTACGTACTTTCAACATGGGTCGATCAAACGAATTGTTGGTACCGTAAACTGGGGGAACTTTGATCAACATGAAATTTTTGCAGATAATCATCATTAACTAAGTATAAAGTTAAAGTATCTGAAAACTGTTTACTACTTTTGAAAGCCTATAAATTGAGTTACAAATAAGCTGAGTTTGATTTTTATTATGAGATTTTTTAAATTACTTAAAATGTAATTAATAAATCCTCAAATATCTGGTTTTATGAAGGCTCACAAACAAATATCTTTCCTGATCACATCTAAGCATTTAGGAGCAAATGGAGAGTTCAATGTGAAAGTTCAACTTTTTTTTTAGTTTAGGTTTACTTTAAGTGTTATTTTTATGGTCATTTGATGATAATTTTTGGATATTAAAAAAACGGTAATTTTCCATGAAAAAGCCTGTATAGAAAAAATGGCTTAAAACCCTATCAACTGGCTTAGTTGGAAGAAAAAAAGAACATGGGAACAGTGCGAGGACTTAGGGAATTGCATGAAGGTAAAATTTTATTCGTTTTTGAGGCCAACAAATATTGAGAAATGTTTATAATTTTTGCCCCTAAATGTATGCAGCAACATTGTCCATCTTTTGAGTATATTTGTTTTTGAAAGAAAATGTGGAAATGCAATTGAGTCCAGACAAAAGATTACTGTCATCGATGTTTTGAGCTTGCTGTGCTAAATGGCATCAAAAAAATAAATTTGAAGAAGTTGAGATACGTAAAAACCGTAGTGATCAAAGTTACCCCAAAACTCGAAATCTGGTTTTGTAACAAACATTAAATTATAACCACCGATAAGTGTTTAAAGCTTTAAGGTATTACGGAATAGCAATCCCTTCCAAAATATTCAAAAATGAATGAAAAAAGTTATCAAAGCTCCCCCAGTTTACGGTAAATTAATTCTACACAAATGAGGTACCAGAATGATGCTGTTCCATGAATTTATTAAATTTTAGAATATGGTGAAGTCTTCGGTGCTTGAAATAATAAGAACATTTAGAAATATTAGTTTTCTTGAGAACCTGCTGAAAACTGCATGGAAACAAGGATCAGCAAACTTGTAAAAACTGATGTTAATTTCTTTAAACCCCAAAAAGCAAGCTTTATCTATAAAAATTTAAAAAAAATGCAAAATTGTTATCCTTTTTATCGAACGACAAAACGGGAAAAAAAATTATCAGTCTCTTGTTCCTTCTAATGTACGCATTGCAAAGCCTTTTCAATAGTTTTAAAGGCAAATTTGGAACCATCACTGTTAGCTTGTCTAACGTTTCCATTATTCCAAATGAATGATTCAATAATATGATCATATAGTAATTTTTTTTTTTCAAACAATCCTAACCTAAACATCGAAGTTGAAAAAAAAACGAAACAATAGAATTATTATGGCGCTAACTTACATGCAAAAAATCGATCAACTTCTGTCATTACTAATTGTACCGTGATTCGGCCCAACTAGGTTATTTTTTGAAGGTTTATTGAATGTTAACATTAGGCACTGTTTATTTCACATGGAAAAGCCATCTTACTATACTTACGTACAATTTCTCTTTTTTTCTTGAATAATTAAGACTTCATAATTTGCACAGATTTCATGAAAGAATTTTCATCAAAAAACATTTGGAATTGAAGAGTTCAGAAGCATGGATGAGGAGAGTACAGCAAAGTAGAGTAGAATGGAGTAAAGTAGAGTAATGTAAACTTAAAATAAACGGACACCCTTGGAGTCAAAGGGGTCTTAAATACCACATCTTGCAATTCCAAAAAGAGTACAGTGAGATAACATATTCAAAAGATTAAAGAGAAACTTTATTTAACCAAAACCGAGATATTTATAGTCATTTGAATACTACCAATTACTTGGAAATTATGTGATCAAATGACAATTGGAAATTTTCAAATAAAATTTTCTTGAACTATCGGAAACTGAAAAGCCTGCGTTGAATATTCCTAGCTCGATTTTTCGAAGGATAGTAGTGCTAGTTTAGCTGACACACCCCATCAAACATGATAAGATAGGTACTGCAATAGGATTTTAAGCTATAAAGAAATATTTTTTTAGATTTATGCGCATGCATATAAGTACAAACTTAGGCAGAAACGGCGGAGAATCCGTGCACCCATGGTAGATAACCGACAACAACAACAAAAAGGCAATTAAGAAACTTGCTTTTGTGCATATTGATAACTATTAGAGGAGAACATCCGGTAAAATTTCACAAAAAGAAGAGTATGCCCATTTTTCGATCGAAAAAGAGAACATCTACTCTTAAAAGAGTACGTATAGTATCCCTAGTCTAAACGCATGAAGCTTATTTCGAGACGAAAACGCTTTTAAATTGTTGCGTTTGACCATTTCCCATTTATGATCCGAAATTTTGTATTTTTCTTTCGATCGTAAAAGCTTGAAAAAAAACCTTACAATCTGAAAAGACTTACCAACATTCTTTGACATAACAGAACATAAACAGTTCTGTTTGGCATTTTTAACTCCAATTCGATCATTTTTGCATTTTGCCCGTTTTCTCTAAGGACCTCATTTGAAGTACAGACCCCCCAGATTGGTTTTTGGCAACATTCGATTTTGGCAACATTCGATTTTGGCAACATTCGATTTTGGCAACATTCGATTTTGAAAACATCCGATTTTGGCACATGTGCCAAAATCGAACGGTTCTAAGAAGCGACATTACCTTTAGTTTTCTCTATAACAGAAACAATACATTTAAGACACACACCAAAAATACGTTTTGACGTTCAGAAATGGTGATAGAATACAACAAAAAAAACGAAGGTTTTTTAAAAATTTACAGAGTACTTAAAAATTACAAAAAGATGAAAAATTAAAAAAAAAAACAAAAAAAGAATACAAACAAAATCAACTTAAAAATGCTGAAGAATGAAAAAAAAAGCAAAAATGACAAAAAAAAAACAAAAATTATAAACACAACAAAAAAAGTTCAAAATGCATCAAAATGATGAGAAAAAACTATAAAAATTCTAAAAATGATCGGAAATTCACTTAAAATAACGTAAATGATAGTTAAAATAGTTATATTGTAAAATTAAGAGGAACAAATTTCAGAAAACAAACCGTTCGATTTTGGCAACATTCGATTTTGGCAACACAAAATTTTCGGGCATGTTGCCAATCGACAACCAGCAGTTGAAAATCGACAATCGACAATCGACAATCGACAATCGACAATCGGCAATTGACAATCGACAATCGACAATCGAAATCGACAATCGACAATCGACAATCGACAATCGACAATCGACAATCGACAATCGACAATCGAAAATCGACAATCGACAATCGACAATCGACAATCGACAATCGACAATTGACAATCGACAATCGATAATCAACAATCGTCAATCGACAATCGACAATCGACAATCGACAATGGACAATGGACAATCGACAGTCGACAATCGACAATCGACAATCAACAATCGACAATCGACAATCGACAATCGACAATCGACAATCGACAATCAACAATCGACAATCGACAATCGACAATCGACAATCGACAATCGACAATCGAATATCGAATATCGACAATCGACAATCGACAATCGACAATCGACAATCGACAATCGACAATCGACAATCGACAATCGACAATCGACAATCGACAATCGACAATCGACAATCGACAATCGACAATCGACAGTCGACAATCGACAATCGACAATCGACAATCGACAGTCGACAATCGACAATCGACAATCGACAATCGACAATCGACAATCGACAATCGACAATCGACAATCGACAATCGACAATCGACAATCGACAATCGACAGTCGACAATCGACAATCGACAATCGACAATCGACAATCGACAATCGACAATCGACAATCGACAATCGACAATCGACAATTGACAATCGACAATCGATAATCAACAATCGTCAATCGACAATCGACAATCGACAATCGACAATGGACAATGGACAATCGACAGTCGACAATCGACAATCGACAATCAACAATCGACAATCGACAATCGACAATCGACAATCGACAATCGACAATCAACAATCGACAATCGACAATCGACAATCGACAATCGACAATCGACAATCGACAATCGACAATCGAATATCGAATATCGACAATCGACAATCGACAATCGACAATCGACAATCGACAATCGACAATCGACAATCGACAATCGACAATCGACAATCGACAATCGACAATCGACAATCGACAATCGACAATCGACAATCGACAATCGACAATCGACAGTCGACAATCGACAATCGACAATCGACAATCGACAGTCGACAATCGACAATCGACAATCGACAATCATCAACAATCGACAATCAACAATCGACAATCGACAGTCGACAATCATCGGTCGACAATCGACAATCGAAAATCGACAATCGACAATCGACAATCGACAATCGACTATCAACTATTGACAATCGACAATCGATCATCAACAATCGACAGTCAACAATCGACAATCGATAATCGACAATCGACAGTCATTAGTCGACAATCGACAATCGACAACTGATAATTGACAATTGACAATTGACAATTGACGATCGACAATCGACAATCGCAAATTGTCATTCGCCATTCGCTAATCGACAATCGACTAATGAAATCGATCGATTATAAACAATCGACTGTCGACAATAAGCAATCGATAATCGACTAACGACAATTAAGAAGTGAAAATCGATATTAAGGATTTGTAATTATGTTTCTGAAAATCGATTGAAAAGTTGAGGACGTGTGTCCCACTCAAATCTTCAAATTAAACAACCAACAGAAGCAGAAGTTCCAAAACATTTCCAAGCCCGAAGCTAAACTTGCTCAACTGCACTGCCCTAGCTGCTTCCAGAGTCCCATAAACTTCCAAGAGTCTTCCTGCCCGCAAAAAGCTTAACCATAACGTTGTGACTCGATTTGTAGATGATTTCACGGCGGTGAGTCGACTCTATGCAACACTACACCTTCACATTCACCTGTGTTCATATTCATATGTAGACATACAAAAACAGGTACCCGGGAGCATCACCGCAGAAGGATGATGTGATGTTTATTATTTGTCCTGGCTCGGGCACAAGAAGAAGTCCTGTCCTAGGTCGGTATATGAAACCTTACCAAACATTCGCTCGCTCGATTTTTGCTCCCCCCCGTTTGTCGGATCCTTGGAACTTGATACGAATGTGGGTTTGAAGTTGTTCGTTCTAGGATATATGGGGTAGTAGGTTGGTCGACCGAGGATGAGGGTTCAGGTTTAGGAGCAGCCATATCGCTGCGATGCTGCGGTTTTCGTGCTGTTCGTGATCTTGTTGCTTCTGGCTTTTTTATCAACTTTTCCCGTAGGTGAGTTTCCTTTAGAAGATAGCATATTTCGCCACACCCATAGCATAGCACAATGCGGGGCTGCATGGTTCAGGAAAATTATAAGTATCATAAACTTACAAATCGATATAAACTTTTGCCATATTTGCCCTGAACGGGAAGTTGCAAACGAGCAGGTGAGGGCGTGCATGGGATTTTCTACTATCGCAAGTTTTATAAATTACGGCCTCGAAAGGATGCATTCTGGGATTGGAAAGTTTGGAATGTGCAATTTATTGTTCCGATAACCTGTTAGGAACCGATTTCTCCGCTGCAATGCTCTGATTAACAGATCAACATACAAATTGGTGTAATTATGAGCGCAAACAATCGGTCCCGATATCCCAATCCAATAAAACCGCAAATCCTCTCCCGTTTAAATGAACCGACCTCAACCACTCTCCAAGGAATGATTCTCTAATTTTCAACAGAACCAATCCGAGACCCCAAATCCTCGGTCGTAAATCCCTACTTAACACCTACCATCAAACGGAACGACGTATCATCATCCCGGTCCAACTGCTGAATGACAAAAGGCCTTCCCCGAAGTGTGGGTGTGTGTGGAGTGATGTGCTTTTGGTCTATAATCGATCGGCCAATAATTCCCATTCATCCGTTTCGATACCGCAGCCACAGCCCTTTTGTGGTTTCCGGGGAAAGCTGATTGGATTGAAGGTGCAACTTCTATCTTTCCAGTCACAGGTTCTGGAAAGACATCATTGTGAAAACCGTGAAAACCATCGACGATTGGAAATGCTTTACGAATCCTGAGGGGATCACAAAGCCCTTGAGTTTTTTTTCTTACAAATTATAATATGCGCTAAAAATAATGTCAATATTTATAAAAAAAAGTTTCAATGGCAGGCAGTAACTTATTTGAGCAATGATTAATCACAGCAAAAATGAAACAATCATCAATCATAATCACGGCAAACATCAACGGACGGGCACGCTGACAAATATCTAGGGATTTGTCACATTCTAGAGCACATTGTCAAATCGGTCGATCATGGGAAATGAGATCGTTAATCAATAATCAACTCAGGGCGGCAGGTTATCGCTGATGCGAGATGAGAAATTATACCAGAAAAATATGGTATCTGAAAACCGTCCGTTATTTTATTTACAACATTTGAAAATGAAAAAAACATTCAATAAAATATCTCCAATCAATCAAAAGTTCATTTCAAATTGAATTTAATAATCAATCAATTATAAAGATTATCTAGCATTGATTGATTGTTTTCAACAATCTATTTTCCTTTAAAGATTGTCGATTGTCCACTGTTGATTGTCAATTGTCGATTATCAATTGACGATTGTCGATTGTCGATTGTCGATTGTCGATTGTCGATTGTCGATTGTCGATTGTCGATTTTCGATTGTCGATTGACGATTGTCGATTGCTGACTGTCGATTATCGATTGCCGATTGTCGATTGCAGATTGTCGATTGTCGGTTGTCGATTGTCGATTATCGATTGTCGATTGTCGATTGTCGATTGTCGATTGTCGATTGTCGATTGTCGATTGTCGATTGTCGATTGTCAATTGTCGATTGTCGATTGTCGATTGTCAATTGTCGATTGTCGATTGTCGATTGTCGATTGTCGATTGTCGATTGTCGATTGTCGATTGTCGATTGTCGATTGTCGATTGTCGATTGTCGATTGTCGATTGTCGATTGTCGATTGTCGATTGTCGATTGTCGATTGTCGATTGTCGATTGTCGATTGTCGATTGTCGATTGTCAATTGTCGGTTGTCGGTTGTCGATTGAAGATTGTAGTTTTTCGATTGTAAATTTTTTATGTCGATTTCCTACTCTACTCTACTCTTCTCTACACTACTCTGCTTTGCTTTTCTCCACTCTACTCTATTCTACTCTACTATTCTCTACTTAACTCCACTCTACTCTCCCCTATTCTACTCTAGTCTATTCTACTCTACTCTACTCTACTCTACTCTTCGCTACTCTACTCTACTCTACTCTACTCCACTCTACTCTACTCTACTCAACTCTACTCGACCTAATTCTACTCTACTTTAATCTTCTCTTCTGTACTCATCGCTATTCCACTCTACTCAAAAAAAAAAAAAAAAAAAAAAAAAAAAAAAAGATTGTCGCTTGCCTATAATTGTCGACTATCAATTGTAGGTTGTCCATTGTTGATTGTTGTTTTGTTTAGTCGATTGTTTATTGGCGATTGTCAATTGGTTTTTTCCGATTGTTGAAAATCGATTGTTGTTTGTTGATTGTTGATTGCCGATTTCCCTTTATCGATTGTTGATTGTCGATTGCTGATTTCCTATTGTCGATTGTCGATTTTAAGTTGTCGATTGTTGATTGTCGATGTTCGATTGTCGATTGTTGATAGTCGATTTTCGATTGTCGATTGTCGATTGTCGATTGTCGATTGTCGATTGTCGATTGTCGATTGTCGATTGTCGATTGTCGATTGTCGATTGTCGATTGTCGATTGTCGATTGTCGATTGTCGATTGTCGATTGTCGATTGTCGATTGTAGATTGACGGTTGTCGATATTCAATTGTCGATTGAAGATTGTAGTTTTTCGATTGTAAATTTTTTATGTCGATTTCCTACTCTTCTCTACTCTTCTCTACACTACTCTGCTTTGCTTTTCTCCACTCTACTCTATTCTACTCTACTATTCTCTACTCCACTCTACTCTACTCTTCCCTATTCTACTCTAGTCTATTCAACTCTAATTTACTCTACTCTTCGCTACTCTACTCTACTCTACTCTACTCTACTCTACTCCACTCTACTCTACTCTACTCTACTCTACTCTACTCTACTCGACCTAATTCTACTCTACTTTACTCTACTCTACTGTACTCATCGCTATTCCACTCTACTCAACTCTGCTCTATTCTACTCAACTTTGCTCTACTCTACTCTACTCTACTTTACTCTTCTCTACTCTACTCTTCTCTACTCTACTCTACTCTACTCTACTCTACTCTACTCTACTCTACTCTACTCTACTCGACCTAATTCTACTCTACTTTACTCTTCTCTACTGTACTCATCGCTATTCCACTCTACTCAACTCTGCACTATTCTACTCAACTTTGCCCTACTCTACTCTACTCTACTCTACTGTACTCTACTCTTCGCTACTCTACTCTACTCTACTCTACTCTACTCTACACTACTCTACTCTACTCGACCTAATTCTACTCTACTTTACTCTACTCTACTGCACTCATCGCTATTCCACTCTACTCAACTCTGCTCTATTCTACTCAATTTTGCTCTACTCTACTCTACCTTTCTCTTCTCTACTCTACTCTACTCTACTCTTTTCTACTCTACTCTTCTCTACTCTACTCTACTCTACTCTACTCTACTCTACTCTACTCTACTCTACTCAACTCTTCTGTGCTCTACTCTACTCTTTTCTAGTCTACTCTACTTTACTCTTCTCTACTCTACTCTTCTCTACTCTACTCTACTCTACTCTTCTCTACTCTACTCTACTCTACTCTACTCTACTCAACTCAACTTTTCTGTGCTCTACTCTATTCTTTTCTAGTCTACTCTACTCGGCTCTACTCTACTCTACTCTACTCTATTTACTCTACTTTACTCTTCTCTACTCTACTCTACTCTACTCTTCTCAACTCTACTCAACTCTCCTCTACTCTACTCGATCTAATTCTACTCAACTTTACTCTACTCTACTGTACTCATCGCTATTCCACTCTTCTCAACTCTGCTCTATTCTTCTCAACTTTGCTCTACTCTACTCTACTCTACTCTTCGCTACTCTACTCTACTCTACTCTTCTCTACTCTACCCTACTATACTCTACTCTTCTCTTTTCTACTTTACTCTACTCTACTCTAATCTAATTTATTCTTCTCTACTCTACTCGACTCTACTCTAATCTAATTTATTCTACACTACTCTACTCTACCCTACTCTACTCTACCCTACTCTACTCTACCCTACTCTACTCTACTCTACTCTACTCTTCTCTACTCTTCTCTACTCTACTCTACTCTTCTCTACTCTACTCTACTCCACTCTACTCTACTCAACGATACTCTACTTTACTCATTGTTACTCTACTCTACCCTATTCTACTCTACTACTCTACTCTATTTTACTCTACTCTACTCTACTCTACTCTACTCTACTCTACTCTACTCTACTCTACTCTACTCTACTCTACTCTACTCTACTCTACTCTACTCTACTCTACTCTACTCTACTCTACTCTACTCTACTCTACTCTACTTTACTCTTCTCTACTCTACTCTACTCTACTCTACTCTACTCTACTCAACGATACTCTTAATACTCTACTCATTGTTACTCTACTTTACCCTATTCTACTCTACTACTCTACTCTACTCTACTCTACTCTACTCTACTCTACTTTACTCTACTCTACTCAACGATACTCTATTCTACTCTACCCTATTCTACTCTACTCTACTCTGCCCTTTTCCATCTTATCATCTTTTTTCACTTTGTAAAATTTTACTAAGGAAAACAGTCAATTCTGAATTCAGACACAGATTTCTTCCTCGTTAAACTAAAAACTATTTGTAACAAACAAATTTGAAATTGAAATGCTGCAACTGCACTCGAAAAATTAAATTTATTATTTAAACCATTTTGCCGATGAGGGTGCATCGGATTCAATAAACAATGAACGCATTTGTTTGTTCAGAGCTCTTCAAGGTTTATTTGGTTAGTAAAGGCAGCAACAAGTTGATGGTGATTGAAAGTGTATTTGGCAAATGTTTCGTTAGATTTTCCTTCAGTTGACAAATATCAACAAGACTCCATGGATGAAAGTAAGGTTTGTTTATTCAAAACCAAACTAATGTTTATTTGAAAGACTTAAGGAAAAGAAATTTTAATAGATTGAAACATTTTTCAACAAATAAAAAAATTGATAAATTTTCTACTACATATGTTCAACAAATTGTCTAAGAATATGATTTTTCAATTTGAAAGATAAACTTTTCCCACGACAGTCTAAAAAATCCAGATTAGGAAAAACGACAATCGGATTAATTGAAAAGCATCAGCACAAAATTGAGGAATATTATTTTTACATCTCCCATCCCACCAATCAATGGTTAGTTTTGTACGATTGTTTCTCTTCAACGGATTGTGGGAGGAAACTGGACCAAAGTCTGTCGTTTCTTTGGTGTAATTTGAAGTGAACCATTGAGTATTCAGATGATTCGTCGTCGTAGATTTCTTCGAGAACAGAAAGGTATTTTTAATTTAATTCAACACATTCATCAATTTCTTGTTTTTTTAAATATGTTTTTTTCTACAGTTTTTCTGGCTACTAGATGGGCTCCAAGGCGAATGATCGTGTTTGCACTGCATAAGATATGCTATTTTTCTAGCTGTCTCCCCCGTCTAGCCGGAAGAAAACGAAACAATTGGATGAATCGTGGGCGTTGTTTCAATGAATGGATCGGGCTTTCGAGAAATCGAAAGCATTCCATTTTCCGTTCTGTTTGTTTAATCTAGATAGAATCGAAACAGATCCGTGAAATCTGAATGATGAACAGATTCTAGTTGAATCTTAGATATCAGAATGGATTTCCTCAGAATTTTGGAATGAAATAAAAAAATGAAAACTTGTCTTTCTTGTAATTTTTTAATTTTTTTCATATTTATTATTTTATGTCATTTTTGTCAATTTTGTCAATTTTGTCATTTTTGTCATTTTGTCATTTTTGTCATTTTTGTCATTTGTGTCATTTTTGTCATTTTTGTCATTTTTGTCATTTTTGTCATTTTTGTCATTTTTGTCATTTTTGTCATTTTTGTCATTTTTGTCATTTTTGTCATTTTTGTCATTTTTGTCATTTTTGTCATTTTTGTCATTATTGTCATTTTTGTCATTTTTGTCATTTTTGTCATTTTTGTCATTTTTGTCATTTTTGTCATTTTTGTCATTTTTGTCATTTTTGTCATTTTTGTCATTTTTGTCATTTTTGTCATTTTTGTCATTTTTGTCATTTTTGTCATTTTTGTCATTTTTGTCATTTTTGTCATTTTTGTCATTTTTGTCATTTTTGTCATTTTTGTCATTTTTGTCATTTTTGTCATTTTTGTCATTTTTGTCATTTTTGTCATTTTTGTCATTTTTGTCATTTTTTGTCATTTTTGTCATTTTTGGCATTTTTGTCATTTTTGTCATTTTAAATTTACAACTTAAGTCTATCTAGAAAAATAACTCACTGAATCAATGGTGAACTCGAAAAGTTTCAGGATCCAACTTACCTAGAAAAAAGAGAGAGAAAAAAAAACGATTAAAATTAGCCGGTAGAAATGCAATGAACTAAATTCAAATTTAAACTGTACGTCTCCGTCGTTCGTTCGACATGAGCTTGAATTTCAAATCGAGCTCACCCAAATTCAATCGGAAGCCTCAAATTCGATTCTGTCGTCAGAAAAAAATAACACCCAAAACGACGACGATGACGACGACGTCTTTGAAACGGCATCGAATTGGTTGCCAATTGGTGCCAAAAAAACCAAAACCTAGAAACTAGTTCGCCGTTTTGACGACGACGCCGCTTTCAAATATAGCTTTTGGCCGCAGGCCAAATTGTCTCCCAGCGTCGTCTTCTTGGTCCATCGCCTAAAGCGTAACCAAAAAGTAGGGTAGAGTATTAAAAAAAAAAAGGCTTAGAGAAAACCCACCTCGACGGATGTCATTGTCCTAGTAAAAGTTTATTTTCCTTTAACCCCATTTTCCGATGTTTTCTAAAGCAGCTGCTTTTCCCCGCTCTCGATATTCTGGCTCTTCTTCTCCGGCCGGCGGCGGACGACTTCCGTTTCACCTTCCGGGTTCCGGATGTGGATCGAAACTTTTTCGTTGCACTGCTTGTTATCCTTGACTGGAGCATTGGCAAAAGAACGATGTGTTAAGCGGCAACGACGAGAGAACGAGACGAGAGGTTCGGATAAGTGAACTCCAAAATTGCTGCTGCAAGCAAATTCGCTTTCCGACCGAACTTTCGACGAACGAACGAACGAAAGTGGAATGGCTTTTCCAGAAAGCTTGCCAATGAGAGAAAAAAAGCGAAGAGTATTTACCCCGATCAGGGATGGATTCAAAAAGAGATTCTAGAGAATCTAAACTCTTCTATGTTCAGGTAAAAAAAAAATAAATTTTCAAAAAAAAGTTTTGATTGTGATTTAATTGACTTGAATTTCATGTTCGAATTCTTCTGAACTGTCTTTGCAAATCAAATTCATTTTCAGTTTTTTTATGTAAAAAATTGACTCTCTGGAGCCATTCTTCATAGAGATAAGAGATGTTCGATAACTGCCCACTTTCTCAAAAACCAAATGCAACTCTGCTCTCCAAATCCATTCTAGGGTGGTGGCACCCCGAAGAAATTGATATTCTTCCACTTGTGAGGGATTAGAGCAGCATCGGTAGTAGTCGGACGCTATCAGTTCCGCTTAGTCTCGCTTAGAGCTTCGAGCAAAGCTTCCCTTCTAGCCATGCCGATAAAGAAGCCGTTCTTCAACAGTCGAGAGCAGTTAATATCATCGCATCGCATATCGTCCTGTATGGATATCGCCCAATCGAGGCGTAATTTATGTGTACATCAAGTAAAATCTACACAGACACCGGGGTTTAGTACTATACGAATATTGAACCAAAGTTTGGACAGAAGTCGTTTTCCTTACTACAATATCAGTCAACAACTGTTCGTACAATCTTCCCCTTTACATTATATGTACATCTAGAGCCACCATGTGCTTTAACGATGATACGAGTGGACTTCTACCGGAGAGCAAGCTGGTATAGGATTTATTTATACCAAACCTCTCCTAACTATATAGTAGTACTCTATAGGAATCTAGTAGTATCGTTCTTGGTTGGTCGCATTAAATCAACAACATAACGAGCCAGATGATGAATTGATGATTTTGCTTGTTATCTAGTGCTGCTACTGCTATCTGAAATAAATGCTAAATTGGGGGCGGCGGCATCAATTATTTCTGGTTCACGTTTACTTATTTCGTTGGAATTTTCGCGGAAAAAATCTGACAATTTCGTTAATTGCATCGATTTTTGTAGTGGTTCTACACGGTATTTTTTCATTACTTGGTATTTCATCAAATTCAATAAAAATAATTAAACGATATGAATAGAAAAAAAACTGTTACTTTATGTAGATTTTCTATATTTATTTTGCATATTTTGATGCTGATATGTGGACATTCTACTGAACACCTGAGTCAAAAGTAGTGGAAAAATTAAGGTCTTGACTTTTTTGCCAGACGCATCATAGAGAGACCAACAGATGTGAGTGGTGTTGTGTTTCCTTTTTTGTACGCTTCGTTTATGTCATATTAGTTTTCGTTTGTCATCGCCAGGAAACATATATTTTCCTGAGAGTCGGATTTTTCGAATGCTTCAGCAGCATTTGGATTATATCAGCTAGCTTAGATTTTCTTTTTTGGCTCACCTGACGATACTGAATGTATGCTGCACAAATACATCAGGACATTTTGTGTATTACTCCGTCTGCTCGGTTTTTTATTGTTGAACACCAGAGATGTCAGGCGGATTTGTCAACAGTCTGAACACCATTAAAAAATCAGGATTTTTAGAACCATTTTATTTCAGATTTGTTTGATGTCCTGGTCATTTATCTTTAATCTAAACATAATTCAGATACTTTTTTTTTAAAAAGGATATTTCAGTACATTTTAAAAACATTTTTTTTTTAATCAGGAGGAATCAGGACAGCTTAAAAATCTGGAAGGTCTCTCGAAAATCAGGACAAATCCTGAAAAATCAGGACACCTTGCACCTCTTTTGAATACTAACCTTCCAACCAGAAAATTCTGTGTTTTTGCGAAAAAAAAATCCGAGTTTCTGTGATTAAACCAAGAAACTCTGTGATGGTTTTCTGCGATGAAAATAGCATTTGTTTGATTAAAAACTCGTGAAAAATTGAGTCTTTTTTAAATGTCACTAGAGAAAAATCATTGAAAATTAACAAACTTATCATGATTTTTCAAAACAAAATAAAATCTCACAGTATATGTTGACAAAAAAAAACTCTAATGTTAGAAATCCGTACAAAGTTAAAAAAAAATCTGTGAAATCTGTGAATATTTCCAAAACGCTGTGTTCTGTGATACAAATTCTATGAGCTGTGTTCTGTGACACAAATTCTGTGCACTGTGTTCTGTGACACAAATTCTGTGATGAAAATTGCTCTCATTCTGTAAAATTAACGATTTTTTAGTGATTTCGGCAACCTTGCTTCCAGCACCGAACCAACTAAAAAAAAACTGTTCTGCGGATTTCATCAAAGACAGATGAAAACAGATCTGACACAGCCAAGGCCCACAAAGAGGAACACGTAACTATACTTAGTAGTTTATCTCTCAATACCACGTGTCGCAAAAAAACGAGATATCAATGTATTCCCACTACTTATGACTCACCCATCGGTTCCAAAGTTCACTGTTTGTTTTGAAATAAAAATACCTAAACAGAATTCCGATTACATAATACAGTTGAACAATCTTTGAAAATAAAATAAATATTCTAAGCTCCCTGGCAGGTTAATTTTGGGTTAGTGCAATTAAATGTGTCGAAACGATTACTAATCATATATATCAGCTCTTTCGAGTTTGTGGACATACCAACAAGAGAAAGGAAGATGAAGTATTGAAAAATCAAGTGATGTGTATCAAGTGAATAATCAATAATGGAGAAATAGGGTCCGGATTCTTTCAACTCTGAGACAAATTCGGTAGAGTAGAAGATCCTTGATTTCACAGTGGAAAATATCCAAGCTAAGTATTCTTTTTTATTAAATGTATCAGTTTGAACTGTATCTTCGATTGAATAATATTCATCCTTACCAAATTGCATTGTAAAAATTGTTAACTTTTCATCGAATTTTTTCGGTAAATCGTTGCAATTTGATTTGCAAATTTATTTCCCTGTTTGGAAACTTCTTTTTCAGTACTGTTATTTTTTAAAAACAATTTTGAGAAACAAAAAACCAATCGTAGATGAATCCTTATTACAATCCTCATTTTATTTTTTAGTCTAGAAATTCATGAAATACAGTTCACAATTCTTATACGGTCATGGAGTGATGAAAATCGTGAAAAACTTTAACTTTTTTGTATTAAAATTAGTTATCGTTGATAGAGAATGATACTTTGAAATTGCAAAATACTCCAAGCGAGTGTTTTTAGATTTTACTTCCTTCATATGATGATTTACTTACTTCATATGATGTAAAGATAACACAAGGCAACAAAAATTTACGTTTTTTCGACGTGCAAAGAACTTAAGAAATGAATATAGACTAATTTGCAATCAGTTTTTTGTAGCAGCTCTTCAAAATAACTTTAGAAAATGGATAAAAATTCATTTAATCAAATATTGCATTTTTTTTTTTCGTAACACTGTAGAAGATTAAAAACATTCGGAAATTAAAGGTTTAAATTCAACGATCATTCCCCAAGATCGCGAGTAACTTTGATTTATGAGAGAAAAATAACTGAAGTTTTCTTATTGTTTATTTTTTGCAATTTTGCAAAATATGACAATTTCGATAAAATTTTAAAAAAATGTTGACCCAAATAAATCTTCAAAATTTATAAAACCATAGGTCCAATCGTTTTGCAATCTTCAACAAACTTTTTAATGGATTAAAATCCTTCATAATAGATACTCGAAGACTTTCTGCAGTGTTGACAGAAATAGTTGAAGTGATATCTATATAAAATTCTGAAAATTCTAGAATTTATTATTTTCAAAGCTGTCGGTAAAGCAGAACAAATTTTAATCACTTTTAGTTTGACTGTTCAATTTCTAAAATTAATTCAAAAGCTGAATATATTTACTCGAATTGGTAAAGAAATTTTTATTTTAAATAACATTCCGTCTTCAACTATTTAAGCCCTTTTGCAAACTCTTTGCTTCAACAGGGATCATTGTTAGGAAAAAGAGCTAGTTTATTAAGGGAGAAATTTGAATGGTATTGATTTGCCTTCAATATTATACTCGATCCATTTTTATTGGACAGTTATCAAATGCCTCATAGGTATAGGAGTTTCCTTAGGAAATGTCTAGGAGCATAGGAGGTGTAGGAAAATCACGATCGCACCATTTACCAAAATGGATCCTGATCTCTACCTTTCACAAACTAACACAACTCCTTCCTTTGATACTTGAATGTGGATTCGCAGACGTATAGACGGTTTCCATAGTTGGTGATACTAGCTTGTCTCTATTTCAAAGTTTTTTTTTTGAGTATGCAAGAGTGAGAGGTTGCTAGTTGAACTTAAAGAGTATCTTACTAAAAATCCTTCCCTTTTCCCCATAGACTACTAGGACGTGGCCGGCGCCGTTATTAATCATATAAATCATATAAAAGAGGGAGAGCATCAGTTTTGTACAATGAGAATGGCTACTAATCCCAAGCACCATTCTTTTGGACTTTGTGCAAAATTGATGGCCTCGATTAATCACGGAGTAGCAACCATTTGGCGACGAGGAACTTGTTCTGCTTAGCCACGCCAGCGATCATGGAATTCGAAATGTATAGTTTGAAATCAAATAAAAAACACGAAGTTTTTCTAGAATCTATTTTAATAAAAAAAAACTGTAAATGAATCATTTCGAGTTCAATGATTTAAGGTGGATATGAGTAGTGAATAAAGCTAAGCTTAAATGTGTTGAAACGATTACTTTTGCATTTTATTCCACTAAACAATCCAGAAAAAAACTAACTGTAACTGGAAAATTTTGGACAAAAAAAGTCCTATCTTGTGTATTTTTCCATTTCGAGGAAGGCTGTTTGAGCCAACGCACGTTTCGAAAAATGGTGTTGTGGTTGATTTTACTCTCGATTCCCCTGTATTTTTCAATTAATTATCAAAAAAAAAGTAATTTCGGACTTGGAAATTTGAGACCGACTAGGACCTATCTTGTGTGTATTTTTCCGAAAAAAAAATAATGAAAGCTATTTGAGCTATCGTACGCCTCGGAAAATGGAGTTATGCTTTTTTTTTACCCTCAATTCCCCTAAATTTGTCATTTAATTCAGAAAAAAACATGTTCGGTGTTAAAAAATTTAAACAAAAATAGACCTATGTAGCGTGAATTTTTCCAAGCTATCGAATGAAGGCTGTTTGAGCTGCCGCTCGCATTGGAAACAAAAATAATGATCGTTTAACCCTGAATTTCCCAAAATTTTGCAATTAGTCCAAAAAGAGCTTATATTGTCTTGAAATTTTGGAGCAAATGAGATCTATCTAGTGCATGGGTGGCCAACATTTTCAACAGGCGGGCCAAATTTTGGAGATTAGATAGACTGGCGGGCCACACCATAATTTTTTTAAATATTCAAAGCAAATAAATGAATATCTGATTATCAATGATGATATAATAAAATAATTTTTGTTTTCCTTTGCTTTTTTTTTCAAAAATAGATAGGTGTGTATGAAAGACAGATTAATAAGATTCGGTACAGGTTTCAACTGTTTCTACTTGGATTGATAAAAAAAAATTGAAAAGTTATTGAGACCTCGTATCTTACACCAAATTAATATTTTCATTATTAAATTAGAAAAATTTTACGACTAAAATAGTTTCTGTGTCTGTCCAGACCAAATTGAATATAAATTGATATTGTATGGAGCGATAGTTATGTCAAATACATATTAGCTTTTAATTTAAGGCTTTACCTTCAGTTGGGTTAATATTTTGCAGAAATGTTGTAATAGTCTGGGAATTCCAAAGTACATTTTTTTACATGGTCGTACAATTTTAAAAATATAAATATTCTGATTTTTGACTTCTGTATCCTGTTGAGTTGTCTATCTTTTTCTTTAAAAAGAACAAAGAAAAGTATGTGTTTAATAAAGTTCTTGAATAAAATCAATTCACCGCCGGCCATAGAAACATAAAAAAATTGAAGATTTTATATACGATTTTTACGCCAAAATAACTATATTTGAAATCCACATAACTTTGGAATTTTTCAGCATCAAAATGCATTAAATGTTAATAGCTTTTCAAATGAGTTTTTTGTAGTTGTTAAGTGTAAATTTATGTGAAAAATCATAAAAAAGCTACAAAAACTGTTAAATAGTACCTTCTGCAAAAATAAGCAAATTTTGAAATATGATGATAATCTGAAGACACCCTGCGTAAATGATCATATAATGTATCTATTTTCCCGTGATATTTACAGTAAAAGTTTTATTAGTTTCAATGGAAGCTGACAAATGAAGTAAATTCTTCACTCTACAATACCCAAAATACTAAACATTGACAAATAAATTGTTAAGTTCGTAAATAAATATGTTTTGAAATCTGCTATAATTTCGTGCTAAATTTTACAGAAGATTTTTTTTGCTAAATCTTATATATAAAAATGGAGGCGTTTTCTTTGTAACACCATCACGTATGAATGGTCGGTCGGAATGAAGTAAAATTTGGTATCTTAGGGGTTTTCGGGTCAGAGATGGTTTGTATAATAATTTCAAGAATCTCACTTTTTATGGAAGGGGGGTCCCCATACAAAATTATCTCTTTCCCACATCTTATATACAAAAATGAAAAAAGTATGAATGGTCGGTCGAAATTAAGTGAAATTTGGTATCCGAGGGTTTTAGCGCCAGAGATGGTTTGTATAATAGTTTTGAGATTATTACTTTTTATGGAAGGGGGGCTCCTATACAAAATCAATTAGAAACGGGAAAAACTCGAACAACTTGAACACGATTTGCATGAAAACTGATTCACTAGTATGAAGAAGTTAAAGATCTGTAATTTCTATTCCATTTTCCAACGATTTATTAAGTAAAGTGTAAAACGAAGTTTACCGGGTCAGCTAGTATTATATAATTCTCTTCATAAAGCTTTTAAAAATCAGTCAAAATTCAAACTAGTGCCATGACCCAATTTAGGAGCTCTCATCGCTTTTAGAATAATGGTATGAGGTAATTATATAAGGGAAATTCATCGCAATACACATCTGTTATTCGAAAGTACTGCCCATGTGTGTATTGTCCATTAAAATGGTACAGAAACCATCAAAAACTTCAACTATTAAAAAGAACTAATACCGAAATATGGTCATTCTGGAAAAAGCTTCGCGGGCCACAAAAAGAGAGTCGCGGGCCACATGTGGCCCGCGGGCCATGGTTTGGCCACCCATGATCTAGTGTGATTTTTTTTCGAGGAATCGAATGAAGGCTGCTTAGGCCAACTCACACATTGAACAATGGAGCGAAGGCTATTTGAGCCACCGCACGCATCGGAAAATGGAGTTATGGCTTAACTATTTGAAAAATGTAGGGGAATTAAGGATAAAAACAGCAAAAACTCCATTTTCTGAAGCGTGCGGTCGCTTAAAACAGCCATCGCCATTCTGATGAAAAAATCATTCAAGATGAGTCTCACCTGATTTAACATTTCCAAGTCAGAACAAGATTTTTTCTGAATTAATGGAAAGATATAGGGGAATTGAGGGGAAAAAAGAGACATAACACAATTTGATGAGTGCGGTGGCTCAAAAAGCTTTCATCGCACAAGATAGGTTTATTTTTCAAAATTTTCTATTCATAATTAGTTTTTGTTCTAGTTTGTTTACAAAATATAGGGGAATAAGGGGTTAAAAAGACAGTATATCTCCGTTCGTAAGTTTATTTGGCGTCTGAAATTATGTCCAATCAATTTCAAAACCGACCATTTATGTTTTGTAGATTGGCCCGAAAAATGGACTTGTACCTAATTTCAAATCAATCGTACTTAGGGTGGTCTAACCGGTTTTACCGTCCATATTCCAATACCGGAAATACCGAATTTTAAGACTGTAAAAAACCGGTATTTCTGGTAAATTTATCATTATTTTTTGGCACTGTAATAAGATTGACACAGCTAAATGCTTTTTTAACCAAATATGAATGAATACGAATACTCATATTTTGTTCAATCAATTTCAAACTCAAAGCTCAGTAAACCTTACTACAATGTTTATGTGAGATTTGATTATTGTTAAAACTTGCCGATGTAACTTTCTGAATTAAAACCAGAGTGGCGTTTAAAAAAACATTGACAAGCTGCCATCTCTCTCTCAGATGATATTTTTTATGGGACTTTACACATTTCAGTTTAGCTATCGAACTAACGCTCCACAACATTTAACGACTGTACAAGTATACAATTACTGAAAAAAAGATACAGCTACAAGAAATTTAAGATTGTTTCACAGTAATCACTGTAGTTTTTATCGAAAAACTGGAATTTGGTCAAAATATGCAAAAATGTTTTATCTATAAACAGCCAAGTATATTAAAATCGTTCTAAGCGGTGCCGGGAATTCAAAAAAACATGAAATGTTTCAGTTAGCATCAAATACATGTTACAATGTTTGTATGAAATTTCTCTATCATTATTTTCAAGGTAATTGATGAAACTCTGTGGTTTTTATTTTTAACGCTTTTTTTCCAGACAAAGCATTAGCAAAGTTTTTATAAATTTGCAACAGTATTATAGCAACAAAGAGCGTATGGATCAGATCCAAACAACTATATTTATTGCTGAATTTTGACTGGTTTTTTAATAGATTTTTATTTCTATTTGTTCGTTTTAGTTTTGGAAAGGCAAACTTAATGCGATCACGACCTAGGTTGTGGAGAAAACATCCGTATTTTAGACAACAATAATCTGTAATTTTGTGAGTCAACTAAAAACTTTGTGACAGTGTTGAAAGTTTTGTTTAGCAATTAATTAAGTGATTTTTTGAACGAAAAATCTTTTTGTATATCAAATTTCATATCATTTTCACGAAAAACTATAAAAACTTTTACTGAATCTGAAAAATCTGTTCTTCAATCTGAATACTGATTTACAGAGTTTAGGGCAAAAAATTGTCGAAAACTTTATGAAACTTCTATAATTTCTCCAACCTCAATGCAAAGTTATAATAATCAAATGATGATGATAAATATTATGATTATCATGAGGGTGATGATAGATTTAAGACAAAGGAATAATTTAAAGGCACAATAACATTTTTTTTCATAGAACCTTGCAAAACCTATAGCGTTATAAATTCTGAGCATTTTATGCCGTTACTACTGCAATTAGACGAAACCTTTTCATGAATTCGATATACTTTTAAAAATACCGGTTTTACCGGTTTTATCGGTTTTATAAAATACAAATACCGAAATACCGGATATGAAAAAAACCGGTAAATCCGACCACCCTAATCGTACTTGATTAAGGGGTGCCTCAAAGCGCTCAAAATTTCGGTGTTTTGACCAAAATTTTTAATTTGATGCCATATTACTTAGAAGTGACCAGAAACATCAAGATCTAGTGTTATCTCGAAAAATGTGTTGGCCAAAATTTTAATTGTTGGTTTTCGAAAAATGGCCGAGTTTCTGAAAAAAAACGGCTCTCAAGTCCCAGAAATTCGATTTTAAGAAAAAAAAAACAATTTTTCAAAATAATACCAGATCTCGAAGTTTTATGCATTTATAAGTCATTTTGTATAAAAAATTAAATTGCGATTTTTACGATTTATTTTGGTCCCCCTTTTGATGATTTTAGAAGGTAAAAAAATCGAAACTTTGAGCGCTCTGAGGCGCCCCAAAATCAAGTTTAAATTTTACACAGGTCAGTTTTTTGAGCCAATCTACAAAATGTATAGACATTTCGATAATTATAACTAAACTGTAAAATTACAGAGGAGTCGCAGCAAGCTTTGGTCGAGTGCGGACGAGAAAATTTTATGGTGTCAGAAATTTAAATTATGTTTTTCCCAAGTTGAATACTAACTGGTTTGATTAAATTTTATTGAAAATTAAGTGCATTTTATATTGATACCTCCCGTGAAGTGATGAAGAGTTGTAAAAATGTGAAAAGACTTGAATCCAAAGTTCGTGATTTGAAAGGGCCAGTGCTACGCCACCCGGATCTTTCCTGGCCTATTTTTCAGCTAGGCGGGCGTTCAGTTTGGAAGAAGCGCCTCATGTGTACCCATAAGCTAAGTGGATTTATTGTTTAATTTATTTCCAGTTGTACGAGGAGATTGATAGATGTTTCAATTTTTAAAATATGTATTTTAGATTATTTTCTTCATCAATATTTTGCACCTGTCTTAAAATATTTCACCTCGTTAAACTTCACATCCGACTGATCCAACCTTTTCATAAATCTTGTATACAAGTTAACCCAAGAAAAGCCGTATGGTGAAAGTTCCTTCCTTTGAGCTTTGAGTGTTGCTGGAATGGCTACGTATTCTCTCAAAAAATTTATGAGCATTGATATTTGTCGTAGCCAATTAGATAAAAATAAGATGTGTACCTTGCTTTTATCCAATTTTATCTATAATTTTCCAATTCCAGGTTCTATCTACCACAATATTGAAATAACCAAATAACTGAAACCATGTTTTTCTCACCCGCATTTCGACAAGAAGGTTTTTTTTTCAAAATTATTAAGCGACAATGTATGATAGCTAGTGAACTGATTCAATTTTATCTCATAAAATGATCTCAAATTATGATGAGTGCAATGTAGTAATACAATGTAGTATAAGGAAGCTTCGTAGATTGCAAAAAATAGCTCGAGATTGATTGAAAATGCTAATTTTATCAAATTATTCACAATTTCAAGCGTTCCTAGTTGAATTAGAGACTTGTTTTAATTGTGAGGTTAAAATTAAATTATGATTATGAAATTTTTTACCTTGGACAAAATCGAGATGAATGATACCGCAGCAATCGAAATGATTCCATCTTTAGCAAATTATCTTTTGTTAAATCTACAACAATAATACATTGGTACAAGGAAAGTAAAAGATTGTTTCATGATTGATAAAGATAAAACAAAGTAATCATTATATTAGCCTTTAAAGGTTTTTTTGTACTTCTTTGAAAAAATCTATCATAAATAAGAAACATCAGATTTATTTATTGGTCAATGTTTTGCATTATGATTTACCAAAAAAGTAATTATTGATTAAACAATTTTTTTTTTTTCATGTTTTGTAAAAAAATAATTTAAAATATAAAAAATCGTTTGAAAACAAATCCAATAAAAAAAAGGATTGGTTGAATAATGTTAACAAATAAGGAATTTCAAGCAGGGAAAGATGTTCAGTACAATTTTTTTTTTGGTTTTTGTTGAAAATAGCATGAAACACAATACATTTGAATTATAAATATTTAACATTCCTTTAGAAACCACAGAAATAACAGTTTATTTAGATCTTTACACTTGTCAAAAGTGTCTCCTGCTCATATCCTTTCGCCCCATCCCAGAAAAATTATTTGTTAGGATGCAGAGGTAACCTCGGTCCTAAAGCGCAAAGCTATATCTTTCATCCCTTTCCAAATTTTTCCCAACTATCTCTTGACTACTAGGACGTGGCCGGCGCCGTTATTGATGATCAAAGAGAGAGCATCAGTTTTGTACAACGAGAATGAACTACTAATCCCAAGTACCATTCTTTTGACCTTTGTACAAAACTGATGGCCTCGGTCAATCACGGAGTAGCAACCATTGGCGATGTGGAATCATTTCTACTGAGCCTCGCCTGCGATCATGGTGTGCGAAATGCATGAATAAAAATGATATTAATCAAGATATATTCGTAAGATCCATTTAATTTAAAAATTCAGAAACATGTACAGAACCAGAATTAAAAAATGTTTTCAAATCTAATGATGAGGCATTTCGGATTCAATGATTAAAGGTGGATGTGAGTAGTCAATCAAGCTAAGCTAAGCTTAGCTAATTTTTTTTTTTTTTTTTTTTTTAATTTTAAAAAATTTTTGCTCAAGGACCCTCCGCTCACCCCCTCCACCAAACAGCTCAGTTGAGCTGCCTGGTGTGGGCTCCTTGGGGCAATAGACGAACTGGCAGCATATAATAATGATAATAGCAATAATAATTCAAGTTGTTAATTCAAATTCAAATAAATACTATTAATAACTAACTAAATGTCTATTGCCCATATAAAAAAGAAATTAAATAAAAAAAGAAAGTGAGCAAAAATATATACAAAAAGTGCTTCCCAGTGGATTCGAAATCCTTTGAAGGGAAACATGGTTTAATTGAATAGAAATTATGAACTAAATATTATTGAAACTAAGCTAAATTTAATCTAATTACATCTATGAGAAAAAAATAAGTAAATGTATTTACAAAAGTTTACAAAATGTTGATATTTACATACTAAATTATTCTAAATTTTGCTTTGTGGTGGAATTAAGTGTATATATACTCGTTTACTTTGCTTTTCAGGTAATTTTTCGTTTTTGTTTTAAATGATGCTCTATTTTGGATTTCTTTTAAATTTGTTGGAAGTTTATTGAAACAATGAGGGCCGCAAACGGAAAATCTAGTTTGTCCTAGGTTTGTTAATGCTCGATTGTACTGCAGATTATTCCGATTTCGGGTATTATGTAAATGGTTTGGAATAACAACGGTAAGATTATGGTGAGATGAAGAGTTAAACAAAATATTATGTAGGGGAGAGTGGGGTAACGTGGGCCATGGGGAAACGTGGGCCATTTCAAATATCTCAGCTGTGTGTTGAGATAAAAATCCCAATCCAACTGTCATCGTCGTCGTTTTGCGTACGCATGTTTTTCTATATGTTGTTGACTTATGTACGTATCATATGCTTCTTTTATGAAACTAGACTAGAAAATTGTACTTACATAATTAAACAAGCACCCGCAAATTTGCATCCGTGCGAGACCTCAAGAACATAACAAAAATATGCTCATACGCTTATGATCTTGGTTTTGTCATGTTCTTTCACGTGGAAAAGGAATTTTTGATGAAACATAAATAGGTCACACAAACGCAACCAATTTCCAAATCATTACTTGTGGGGAATCGTGGGCCATATTTTGTGGGGTATCTTGGGCCACCTATATTTTGGTGTTTTTCTACACGTTCAGAACTTAAAATACGTTATTACTATTTGTAAAGTTTACTTATGCCAAATGAAGAATTATTGAAAATGTTTTGTCCATCTTTTCCAATGCGATAGAGACGAACAAAAATCCTATGTATGGAATTTTGCCGAAACGTTCGCGAGCCAGGTTTAGGATCTATTCGATCATACACAACTCCATTTTTAGTTTCCTCATCTGAAATCGCTTTAAAATAACTAAATGAATTATGAAATTTCAGTTTTGGGTCAAATCATAAACTTTGCACGTTATCTAGTCGATTTGGAAAGGGTGGCCCACGATTCCCCACAGTTTTTCAAAATCCAAAAAAATTAACTTTTTTTTAAATAGTCAAAACTCGGGAAATTAATGTATTTTAAAAATTTAAAAAATGCCTAATGGTACCTCAAAAATGTACAAAACCTTTCCATTTATTTTTTTCATTTTATCTTTTCTAATAAAGAAGTTATGAAACAAAGAAAAAAAGTGGCCCATAATACCCCACTCTCCCCTACAAAAGTAACTGTTTGTAATTCACAGAGTGCTCTGAGTGGTAAAATACCATGATCATCCCGGGAATATAATGATGATGTGGGAGACAACATTGGTAGAGAGAAAATAATTTTGACACATCTATTTTGAAGCGATTGTAGTTTTTTAATTCTTGATTGACAAGCTCGTCCCCATACAATTAAAATGTACTTAACTGTAAAACTACAGCCACTTAAAAAATTTAATAGTGTTCAACCAAAAATAAATTTCAAGTTTGTTGAAAAAATTGAAATAAATGTATTCCCACTACTTATGACTCACCCATTAGTTTCAAAGTTCAGTGTATGCTTTAAAAAGATCGGTTACATAATACAGTTGAACAATCTTTAAAAATAAAATAAATATTCTAGACTCCTTGGCAGGCTATTTTTGGGTAAGTGCAATTGAATGAGTCGAAACCAGTTTTACTGGTAACGCTGCTAAGGCTAGGCTGATCGAATTTCGGCTCGCGGAATTTTTAAAAGTTTCGTGGATTATTGGCTGTGTTTGTGATTGATTATTGTTATTTTTTCGAGTGATTTTTTTTTTTTTTTTTTTTTTTTTTTTTTTTTTTTTTTTTTTTTTTTTTTTTTTTTTTACAAGATGGAAATTTGACTTCAAACCATAACAGCCGGGTGTTTGCTGCCGTGTGTGGGTTCGTCCCACTAAAACCACCTTGGGCTTCGTGTGCCAGATGTGCCCCTTGGTTTCACCCTATGATACTACATCAAGGGGTAGGCTGTGCTCATGCACTTATACATCTCACCCTTTTCCTCTTTCTCAATTTTTCCTCAATGATCATCGTTCTGCTTTATCCTTTTTCTCCTTTTTTTCTCCTTCTCCTTCTTCTCTATCGCCAACTTCAGACTGGTACGGAAGACCCCGAAACGTGTGCCGGTTAGGTAACGCTTTCATAATCACTCACGCCCGTCACAGCATCCACTATCCCGGGGACCTCGAAACGTGTGCCGGTTAGGTAACGCTTTCAAAGTAACTCGCGCCCGTCACAGCAACCACTTCCGCAGGATTTCTAACCACCAAGGCATGGCCGATTGAGAAACTACCAAGCTAGAATCCCGACACGACCACCCCCAATGGTATCTCCGCTTCCTTTTGCTGCAGGAAAGATCGTAGCTGAGTACGTGAGACCTTTTAAGTCCCACCACACGTATGAGTCCAGATTAGGGTTATACCGCGCCCTAAGATCGCGTTGCTTTTGAATTGAAGTGTCATACGAGGCCCAAGACCTTTCATTAGCTTGTCAAATTTGGTTGACTATCTCGCTCTCTCCGTTCATCATCTTTCCTGATCCTTATCAGATCGCGCATGATTTGCGAGATTACGTCGACTATAGCACGCCATGACTGTTCGTCGCGACACATTTCACTCACTATGTTTTCAGCGTTCAAATTTTGAAGTTGTTGACGCCTTGAATTGAACCTGGGGCAGACAAAGATAGCATGTTCTGCCGATTCCTCCATCTCTACGCATTCCGGGCAATAAGGCGAGCTGATAAGCTTAAACCGATGAAGGTATTGCTTAAAGCACCCATGACCCGAAAGGAACTGCGTCAAATAGAAGTTGACCTCTCCATACTTCCGATTTACCCAGTCTGAAAGTCTCGGGATTAGCCTATGCGTCCATCTTGCGTTGTTCGATGCGTCCCATTGCTCCTGCCACTTGAGCATTGACGCTGCTCGTTGAATATTACGCACTCCTCTAACAGCTCTTGCTTTGTAACATTCCATATCCTCCGCCAGAGTTATGTCGATGGGAATCATGCCCGCGATGACAAAAGCTGCATCTGCTGATATGGTCCTGTACGCACAGGAAACTCGCATGGCTATCAACCGATGTGTGCTCCGTAATTTGGATCTGTTGCGCTCTACCTCTATCGCGGAGCTCCAGGCCGCTCCTCCGTATCGTAGTTTCGACAGTGCTACGCTCGCAAGGAGACGTCTCTTGCTACTCTTTGGACCATGGCAGTTCGGCATAATCCAGGCCAATGAATCTATGACTTTCGATGCACTTTCGCAACAGTATTTGACATGCGCACCAAAACTTAAGCGATGGTCGACCATTACTCCAAGGTATTTCAGCTGCTGTTTCGAAGATGTCGTGTGCCCTCCAACAGTAATCTCCATGTGCGGCACAACTCTTTTATTGGTCACGAGCAGAACTTCAGTTTTATGGTGAGCTATCTGAAGCTTAACTCCCTCCATCCAGATGCCAACCCTTTCTACGGACACCGTTGCAAGGTCTTCTACCTCCTCGATTGTTTCGCCGGTAATCATGAGCACTATATCGTCAGCAAATCCGACTATCTGCACGCCTGCTGGTAGTTTCAGCGTTAACACCTCATTATACATGGCATTCCAAAGCACAGGTCCGAGTATGGAACCCTGTGGAACACCCGCTGTTAGGGCAGTAGATCGTATCCCAGTTTCGGTTTCGTACGTCAGGATTCGATTTTCGAAGAAGCTTCCTATTATCCTGCAGAGAGTATTGGGAACAAGCATCCTGTGAAGCGCTTTGGCGATCGCTTCCCAGCTGGCATTGTTGAAGGCATTCTTAACGTCGATCGTCACAATGGCGCAGTGACGAACACCTGTCCGCTTCTTTTTATATGCGCGCTTCGCGTACTCTGTCACCATACGGATGGCGTCCACCGTAGATCTCCCTTTCCGAAAACCGAACTGTCTGTCCGACAGTCCACTTCCGCCTTCTGTGTAGATAATAAGTCTTTTTAATATTATCCTCTCCAGTAGCTTACCAAGGGTGTCCAGCAGACAAATGGGTCTATATGATGATGGATGCCCAGGGGGTTTCCCAGGTTTCGGTAGTAGCACCAACTTCGCCGTTTTCCATGAATTGGGAAAAGATCCCTCGTCGAGACACTTTTGTAGCACCACTCTGAAGGTATCCGGAATGGTCTGTACCGCCACTTTCAGCACTGCATTTGGGATTCCGTCCGGACCAGGGGCCTTATTCACCGCAAGTTTCTTAGCGATAGCCACGAGTTCTTCGTTCGTTACTGGCTCAATGTCGTGGGCACCCGCGTCGTACGGAGTAAGTGGCCACTGCGTCGGGCCATGCTGCGGGAAAAGATGTGCAACGATCTCTCTCAGTTTTTCCGGACACTTTTCGGTCGGCGACCTTGGGCCACCGAATCTCGCCAGTGCAACTCTATAGGCTTGGCCCCATGGGTTATCATCTACGCTCTGGCATAACGCTCTGTAGCAGTTTTCTTTGCTTGTTTTAATAGCTCGCTTAAGTGCCACCCTGGCTGCTCGGTAAACGGCACCTCTCGTTTCTCTGTCGGCTTCATTTCTCGCCCGTTGAGCTCGTCGTCTCGCTTTTAGACAGCTAGTACGAAGCTCAGCTATTTCTGAAGTCCACCAGTAAGCCGGTCGTCGCCACCACTTCGGTGTATTTCTTCTGGGCATGGTCATGTCGCACACCGCTACCATCATTTTCGTCAGCTGCTCAGCATTATGGACCTGGGATGAGTCCTGCATGTATACAGCTTCGGTGCACACTTCTTTGTCGAAAACTTTAGTCTTCCATCTCCGCTCGTGCACTGGCAGCTGCCTTACTGCCACCGGATTTGGGTTTCCTACGCTATAGCGTATCGCCTGGTGATCGCTGTGTGTATAATCGTCACACACTCTCCAATTCATATCGTTTTTTAATGATGGACTCGCAAAGGTGATATCGATCACTGACGTTCTGTCTGGTATTCCATGCTTGCGATAGGTGCTGATGGATCCAGTGTTGCACAACTCAACTTCCAGTCTTGCGAAGGACTCTAATAGGCTGTGGCCCCTAGGGTTGTTGCACCTACTACCCCAGTTTACCGCCCAGGCGTTGAAGTCTCCTCCTATTACAACAGGGACCTTTCCTGTCAGTTCGTGAGTGAGTTCATCTAACATTGTGTTGAATTCCACGATCGTCCATCTTGGTGGAGCGTAGCAGCTACAGAAAAAGATGCCGTTAATTTTGGCAATCACGAATCCGTCCCGAGAATCTACCACTATCTCCTGGATAGGAAAACGTCCCGTGGCGTAGACAGCAGCTGAGCCAGACCTGTCCGCTGCCCAATTACCGTTTCCAGACGGGATTCTGTATGGTTCTGATAAAAGAGCCACGTCGCACTTTCTTTCGCCTACCGTTTGCTCCAACAGAAGCTGTGCGACCTCGCTATGGTTGAGGTTTAGCTGGATTACATCCAATTTTACTGGCTTGCCTTTGCCTTTTTGTATGCCTGGCAGTCTAAGCCACCAGTTTCGTGAGCATTGTCATCCGCCTGCTTGCACAGCATGCATTTCGGTTGATTTTTGCAAACTCTAGCGAAGTGTCCTTCTTCACCACATCTTCGGCAACATCGTGACCGGTCGGGTCCGTTGCAGTTTCGGGATTGATGACCGAAGTCCCAGCAATTAAAGCAGCGTTGCATTTGTTTTGGTATCCTGGGTGCTGTTCTAAAGTGCCCCACTGACCATCCAACTCTTACACTCCCTGCAGTCAGTAGAATGTTGGCCGCTGTTGGCGAGAGACGAATCGTCGCAATCTGCATTCCACCATACGCCTTTCTCAGTTTTGTAGCTACTGATTCGTTGCTCATACCAGGTATGCTGGAGAGTGCTTTCTCGAGCTCCTCTGCAGTGGTAAACTCATCCAAGTCCTTGCATTCAATAGATGCGACCTGCGATAGCGCGCGAACAGTCGCTTCTTCGCCCAGGGTGCTTTCGACAAGCTCCTTGAAGTCGGCGCTCTTTACCGTCGGGTCTTTTTTTAGCTCGAAGAGCAGTTCACCTTTTTGGGTGCGTCTTGTTTTGGTGACGCTCTCGCCAAGAGCAGATAATTTTGGCTCTGCGCGTAGCTTCCGGAACAAGTCCGCATACGTTGTGCCTTCTTTCGCTTCCACGATAAGGGCATCACCCCTGGACAACACCCGTTGAGGTTTTGGTTTTGGGGGTGGTTCTGGCTTCATGACGACCTTTCTTTTCGTGTTCTCCTTCCTATTACGAACCATTCGCCAGCCTCCTGCACTACTTTCTCCGTCTGCATCCTCGTAGTCCGTACCCCTCCTTTTTTTGGAGGAATCGTTTACGACGGGGGAGTCGCGATCTCTTTTCGCGGTTCTTCTCGGCTTGGACTCCTTCGAAGGTCCTTGAGAAGCAGCTAATTTTACTTCCTCCAATCCCTTCTCCGCAGCCTCGGCTTTCCGCACCAGCTCTGTTCGTTCCTTGACGGCACTCTGCAGAAGCACCATCAATTTCGGCACCCAGATCTTGATGTGCGTATGCACGTTGTTGGTACTTCGCACAAACTCCTGCATCTTGTCGACCATGTCGGCTACCTCCAAAAGGCCACATTTTTTGATGCCCCTTGGTGCACCTCTTCCTGCGACTGGGACCTGCTCCTCTTGCTGGGAACTACTGAGGTTTTCAGTGGACCCATCTGCGGCCGGGCTTCTCCCCGCTTCCTTGGCAACCTCCCTGCCAATCTCCTTTCCTAGCTCCTTCACTACTTTGCTTAGTAGAGGAGACCTAAGGAGTCCTCTCTTAGCAAAGACCTCCGTCTGCGTTCTTCTACCTTCTCCTTCGTCCGAGCTAACGTCAGTTGTCTCGAAATTCCTTCTGTTTTTGGTGTTGTTGTTGTTTTGGTTCATGTTTAGTCCCACGAGTAGCTAGGGAAATATACGGTCCACTGCGCCAGTGCCCTGCTTTAGCGCAGTAAGGACTTGATTACTGTGGGGTGCGTCCTGGTGCCCCACAGGCACGAGTGATAACGAATGGTGTTTGCTGTTTATTGTGAAATTGAGGAGTTTTTGCAGACAAGGATCGGGCATTTTAAAGTTTCAATTCAGACGGCTTGGTTGACTTACGTTTTTGGTTGGTCTGAGTTAGACTCGTGTGGTGTGTGTATTTCGGGCAGAGCCCTAGGGCTACTGATTATCATGGTCGCGTTGGAGGGGTTGGAGGCGATGTTTATTTCGGCCAGGGGTTGAAGTTGAAGAGTGAAGAGGGTCCCGATTAAGAAATTCTGATGAATTCGGTGTAAGTCGCATTAGTTGCGAGTTGTATAGCAGAAGTATTTTTATACGATATTCGAATGGATATGTTTGTTGTGGTTGAATTATCGTGAGAGGGAGATTAAGAATAAGTTGGTGTTCGTGAATGAAAGGGAAAAAAAGCGTTGAGAAGCTGAGGTGTGCAACCGATACGATGCTTCTATCTCGAGGCGCAAACCAGTTGAAAGAGGTTCCGAATAACTCCGCTTATCAGTATCCGAAAACGGGCGCTAGTGATGCTTTTCCCTTTGGAATTATAGCAACGATGAAGACATTGGTTTAACAGCGTCGGTTTGTATTTGGACGGCATAAGATAAGTATACATGTTTTAAATCCAAATAAAATCTTTTCTTGAATTTTTTATTTCCATTGTATTAATTTTTTTCATGTTGGTTTACAAACGACGATCCTGCCGTTAATATAACGGTGGCGAATAGCAGAAGCTTGGAAAAAAATAGTTTTATTCAGCGTTGCCACTTTAAGATTCCTCAACATCTGAACAATTCTATTCTAATGAACAATACAACATCGTCCATCTGGAAGAGTTGAATTTCGAAACAAAAACTAACTTAATCAAAGATAATTAAAACTTATTAAAGCATCATAAATTTGGATTTTTGATGCGAGAAGGCCGTAAAAATATAAACTGTTTTCTATAATTTTTTTGAATAAAATAAATCCTACTGTGTTAACTTGTTCATTGTTCTTATATATTGCTCAATTTAATGAAAATTTGATCAACACTTTTTATATTTGTCCACTCTGTTTTAATGAATAACCGTCGTTGTGAAAATGTTACTACATGCATGTTTCTTAATACCTGCATACTAGTACTATGCTTCTAAAAATCCTAACAAAAAGTTACCATTTCAGATCTGTATCCTTTTATAAATTTCTTGTATAGTATTTCTTAATGTTTTATGTTTTCATAATTTAATCAAATAATATATTATATTCATTTTTCACCATATATCATACTTTATTATTTCATATATTACCGCTATATTTTGTAATTTTCCTTACTATCACCAAACCATTTCATATATTTTAGAAAAAATGCATCCGAAGAAACCATTGCAAGCGGAGTGGGTTGCCAACCATTGTAGGTTTCTGAGGGTTGGATGCCTTCCTTCGACGAGCCATCGGCCGTGGAAGCCCTAGAAGTAATTCGAAGGCCAAGCCACACAGACATAGGCAGAACCTTGCTACGGATGGGGGAACCATACATACATACATACATACATACAAGTGCAATTGAATGAGTCGAAACTATTGCTTTTGCATTTTTCTTATCCTCGAGTTAAAACGCAGTTCGGCAAGCGCAAGTGCAGCCTTCGAGGTCAGGTAACTGAAGTCAGTAAATTTCACAGGTGAACAAATGACTTCAAATTCCCTTACAAACTTCAGCGTCTTAGACCGGACGCTTAGCTGGATAACGCTTAGCTGAAATTTGGCATAAGCCGTCCTCTCAAGCCAAGGAACGATTTCAGCTCTCAAGGTTATGATTCCGGAACATATCCCCTTTTTTGGACCACCTTAATAAATACACTAGGTAACTAGTTGAAAAATTTGAAAGATACAAGTTAACCTAAATGAAAGATTTCCCTCCTCCCTTCCCATAACTGTAAAAATTCCATTCAACGACCTAAAACAATACCTCAGCTTATGGAATGAATAATATTCCAATGCAAAAATTTCACCGACAACAATGGGAGCACAGATCCAAAACCCTGAATTCCATTACGGATCACTATACTTGGATGGTGTTGAAAGTTCGCCATATTTCTTTCGGCAAGAATAAGTAGTTGTGTACGTACAATTACACAACCGACTGCCGGCTAGTTTTATTGTCACATTCTTGTGCGGGCAAATTCTCGAAGGCACATGAATACTTTCGTACGTCCTACGTAGGAAGCTACGTATATGAACCGACATATCTTCCTCTCCTGTAGAATGTTGATGGTGGTTCAATCATATCATTCCAACCTTTTCTTCTTTTTTTTGTGCGCTCCATTCACAATCACACCGCATTTGTCAACGCATCCGTCCTTTCTTCGCTGTGAACGGAGAGACTGTGAATGGGGTTGGTTGATGGGGGTGGTGATGACAATAAACCGGGTCATCGAGTATTGTATTTAGGTTTGCAGTCAAAGAATCAGCTGCTGCAGCTGAAGGAAGACTAACCTGCTCATAAATACCCACCGTTTCTTCACTCGACGGCCGGGATTTTGCTGCTGAATTGATGACTTCATTCGGAAAACTCGAAGCAGCGATTGCATGTCACCGGAATAGCTTCGCCGAGAGTTTATTACATTCCGATATTTGGTTGAATGACTTCCCCCGCGTTCGCTATTATAGCGGGAAACAAGCAGCAGCTAGTAGCTAGTACCTACTGAAGTCTCAAAGCGCGCGATGCGATTAAGTTCGCGACGGGATTCTTCACTGGAAACGCTGGAAAAGCACCGTGAGGAATAAAATCCCGTTTTGCACAGGTGCTCACGGTGGTTCCGATAATTTTATGGCATTTCATTTGGACTATCTCGTAATAAAATCGCGCGCTCGGCACTGTGTGATATCGTGGACATAAACGCCAATCATCTGGCTGGAAGGAAGAAGACGCCACTTGATTTATGTTTCTTAAAACCCGGGATGCTCAGGGTTGATGATTTTCTATGCTGCTTTGAAGTTAGTGGATAAGTTTATTATGGTATTATAGGTACAAGTTTATAGCGCCGTTTGAAAAGTTTTACGCTTCCAAGGTAGGTGCAGAGATAAATTACCGGCGGCGGCTGGAATCGTTTTATAGTTTGGTTTTATGTAAATTTTCACAGCTAAGGTGGTGCAAATTTGTTTTTTTTTATCAAATCATTAGAAGATGAATATATCATGAGGGAAAATTGAAATACTGTAACGCGTGAAGTGATTAAAGTTTAAGCAACCTAATGAAATTTAAGAAGTGCAAAATATTCGAACAACTGCAAAGTCAGAAATTAGCCAGAGGTTAGTCTTCAGGCCAGAGAATGG
The DNA here is from genome assembly GCF_029784155.1 of Uranotaenia lowii. Taxonomy (NCBI): domain Eukaryota; kingdom Metazoa; phylum Arthropoda; class Insecta; order Diptera; family Culicidae; genus Uranotaenia; species Uranotaenia lowii. Next base: position 107,538,550 of record NC_073693.1, on the reverse strand, counting down.
TCTTAAAGCCAGAGACTGGTCTAAAGGACAGAGACTGGTCTTAAGCCTAGAGACTGGTCTTAAGCCCAGAGACAGATTTTAAGGCCAGAGACTGATCTAAAGGACAGAGACTGGTCTTAAGCCTAGAGACTGGTCTTAAGCCCAGAGACTGGTTTTAAGGCCAGCGACTGATATTAAAGCCAGATACTGGTCTTGAGGCCAGAGACAGGTCTTAAGCCCAGAGACTGGTCATAATGCCAGAGACTGTTCTTAAAGCCAGAGGTTGATCTAAAGGCCAGAGACTGGACTTAAACGAACAGACTGATCTTAAAGTCAGAGACTGGTCTTAAGGCCGGAGACTGGTCTTAAGGCCAGAGACTGGTCTTAAGGCCAGAGGCTGGTCTTTAGGCTTGAGACTGGTCTTAAGCCTAAAGACTGGTCTTAAAGCCAGTAGCTGGTCTTAAGGCCAGAGACTTGTCTTAATGCTAGACTGGTCGTAAGCTCAAAGACTGTTCTTAAGGCCAGAGACTGGTCATAAGGCCAGAGACTGGTCTTAAGGCTAGAGACTGGTCTTAAGGCCAGAGACTGGTCTTAAGGCCAGAGACTGTTCTTAAGCCCAGACACTGGTTTTAAGGCCAGAGACTGTTCTCAAGCTCAGACACTGGTCTCAAGCTCAGAGACTGGTCTTAAGGCTAGAGACTGGTCTTAAGGCCAATGACTGGTCTTAAGCCTAAAGACTGGTATTAAGGCCAAAATCTGATCTTAAAGTCAGAGACTGATCTGAAAGTCAGAGACTGGTCTTAAGGCCAGAGACTGGTCTTCAGCCTAAAGACTGGTCTTAAGGTCAGAGGCTGTTCTTAAGGCTTAAGACTTGTCTTTTTAGGCAGGAGACTGGTCTTAAGGTCAGAGACTGGTCTTAAGCCTAAAGACTGGTCTTAAGGCCAGAAACTGGTCTTAAGGGCAGAGACTGGTCTTAAGGCCAGAGACTGGTCTTAATGTCAGAGACTGGTCTTAAGGCCAGAGACTGGTCTTAAGCCTAAACACTGGTATTAAGGCCATAGACTTGTCTTAATGCTAGACTGGTTGTAAGCTCAAAAATTGTTCTTAAGAACAGAGACTGGTCTTAAGGCCAGAGACTGTTCTTAAGGCCAGACACTGGTTTTAAGGCCAGAGACTGTTCTCAAGCCCAGACACTGGTCTCATGCTCAGAGACTGATCTTGAGGCCAGAGACTGGTCTTAACATCAATGACTGGTCTTAAGCCTATAGACTGGTATTAAGGCCAAAGACTGATCTTAAAGTCAGAGACTGATCTTAAAGTTAGAGACTGGTCTTAAGGCCAGAGACTGGTCTTAAGGCCAGAGACTGGTCTTAAGGCCAGAGACTGGTCTTAAGGCCAGAGACTGGTCTTAAGGCCAGAGACTGGTCTTAAGGCCAGAGACTGGTTTTAAGGCCAGAGACTGGTCTTAAGGCCAGAGACTGGTCTTAAGGCCAGAGACTGGTCTTAAGGCCAGAGACTGGTCTTAAGGCCAGAGACTGGTCTTAAACCTAAAGACTGGTCTTAAGGGCAGAGGCTGTTCTTATGGCTTGAGACTGGTCTTTTTAGGCCGGAGACTGGTCTTAAAGCCAGAGACTGGTCTCAAGCCTAAAGACTGGTCTTAAGGCCAGAGGCTGGTCTTAAGGCCAGAGACTTGTCTTAATGATAGACTGGTCGTAAGCTCAAAGACTGTTCTTAAGGCCAGACACTGGCCAGATGTTGGTCTTAAGACTTGATCTTTGGAGATTATCATTGACTTGAGATGTCTCTCATTCTTCGGTGACACAATTTCTTGAAAAAAGCGGCTTCCAATATGTTTTTAAATATCAATTCTGGTTAAGTTCAAATGCACATGTTCTTCTTCGAGGAACATCCACGGCAAGGTAGAAGCCGCTAAAAAGCCAATCCAACGAGCGTATTAACCGATAATTTATTTTTAACCACGATTAGCTCAGGTGATTCGTATCATAAATAACTAATCCAAACTCCTGGATAGCCAATCAGCCCGAAAGCTCACCGGTGGTTTGCGGTTCGAAGGCCTAATGCGAATCATACGCTATCGTATCGCGGTAAAAAAAAAAAAAAACATAACACCCCAGATAAGCGCCCCATACCACACGAGCAGCCATTCCCTAGATTAAAACTTCATCGCCCATCAATCCGATGCCGGCGATAAGCCAAGCCAAGCCAGAACGAAGCACGCTCTGAATAATTGAAGCACTACTTCACCGAAAACAAACATATTCCATCATCATTCTCCTCTATCGGGTGACAAATTTGCACCTGATTTCGTGACTCTGTATGTATCGAAAAAAAACTGCCTCCACTTATCTGTTTCGTTACAGCAAGGGTGGGGACTGTCAATCTCATCTACGTACGACGGTACCTTTTTCTGGAAAACAGACGGAAATGAAAGTACCGTTCCCCCCGCAAAAAAAAAATCGAGAACCTTTACCAGATGGTTCCCTGGAACACTTGTTTTTCGTACCCACAAAGTTTTCCCCATTGTCAAAATTCGTCTCGTAAATGGCACATTCTAAAGAGAGAGAAAAAAAACTCACAGTAGAATTCTTGTGAGGCAAACCCGAAACGGAGAGGGGGGTAAAATCAAATTTATCTTACTTTCAGGCGATGACGTTTGTTTCATCACTTTCCAGATCATACATACTATGTCATTGACGAGAAGGTGACTGGAAATACCGCATAGAGATATCGTTTGCTTCTTTTGTTTTCGGCAGCATTACGACACTCTGGCTGGTATCTGGTATGAAAATGTATGTAGGTTGGATCGGGCATCCATATGTATGTTGAGGCATCGCGCCGTCACAATCGCAATCAGGCATCTTCAGA